>NW_018744978.1:0-129418 GCF_001683475.1 Chenopodium quinoa | reverse complement strand
AACCCTAAAACCCTAAACCCTAAACCTAAACCCTAAAACCCTAAACCCTAAACCCTAAACCCTAAACCCTAAAAAAATATAACAAAATAAAACATTAAAATAACAACTTAGAGCTCATGAAGGACACTTGAGTAGATTGATTCAACTGTGAATCTGTAATGTTTATTTAAATACATTTTAATCTTTTTAATTGCGGAATGTAATTTGTTAAGACTTTATTTAATTATTTTGATTTGTATTTTTAATTAAGCTTAAAAACTTTAAGTTTGAAAATTAGGTTTGAAAAATCAGACAAAAAATCAGGTTGTGTTAATTGCTAAGTAGTCAAAATCAGGTTAAAAAATCAAGTCAAACTGAGTCATTTTCATGTTAACCCGAACCAACCTGAAAAAATCACGTTCAGGTTGGGATGTTCAACCCAAATAACTTACACGGATCAGGCCGGATTGGGTATTAAATGACCTGAAACTAGTCAATCCGAACACAAACCCGACACGACCTGATCCATTTGCCACCCATATACTCAAACCAAAATGAGCCCACTTATATAAACCCTAGCCCACCTATACTACCCATACTCAAAACCATCCCCCGCACTTCACTGCGCCTCTTCCTTGTCCTCTTCCTTCTCTTCTTCCATTCTCCCCTTCTCTCTCCTCAAACCGTGAGTTTTTTTTTTTCCTTTTTTTCAATGTTCTTAGTTTTCCTTCGTAAATTTTGAAGGATCTTAATTTAATTTAGTTGCTTGTTATGGTTGATATGTTTAGGTAGTTTAGAACCCGATCCCGCTGGCCTGTACTCCGCCGAAATCAAACCCGAGCTTCCTCACAATCAAGGTACACCCAAAACAAGTTTAAAACTTGATTGCATGTTGATTTTGTTTTTGTTTTTGACTAAGCTTAAAATCCAATTGTATGAATCTTTGGAGTAGATTAGTAGTTGGAATTGTTGTGTATATTGACAGGCCGGTTTATTTGTCTAGTTGATCTAGCCCATCTAGGGTTTGCAATAGAATTGAAACCGTTGAACAATCGTATAATAAAGTTCTTCATTTTCTTTATATAGTTGATCTAGGGTTTGCAATTGAATGACACTGTATAATTGCAATAAAACTCTTAAATTTGTTTAGATAGTTGATCAATGGTTTGCAATTAAATCATAGCAGTTGAGCAGACTTACAATAAAACTAATCAATTTATTTATATAGTTGTAACCAGAGTTTGCAATTGAATTGCTACCGTAGAACATTACTGCAATAGCTGTTAAATAGATATTTTTAGTTGTTCGACAGAGTAAGAATGATCGCAAGCTAGAGAGGAGAACCGAAGATGGGAGATGTGATCGGCGGTAGCACTAGCAGCAGAGACGTTACAAAACTTGCAGATATGATGGACGCTCTGTTGAAGCTGAGCCCCATTGAGGGTTTTTTTTGTATGTGAATTTCTACCTAGCTAATCAGAGCGAATGTTAATCGGCGAAAGTTTCCGTATTGATTGAATAGCAAGCCCTTCAACTAATTTGGATATATATGAACCTCACTTTCTACCATTCGAATATTAATTTGATATATATGATGGCTTTAATTAAAGGGGTTCCCTTGATGGCTTACACTTAGGCGTTATGGACCATATTAATCTCTAATTCATTTGCCCATCCATTACTTGTCAGTTTGAAGAAATTAGGTAAAATGTTTAAAACGATGATTATGCTATGTGGTTCATGCACCTGATATTTAATGGCGTATTGTATATTCATCTTGTTGTAACCATTTTGGTTCCTATGGTTCAGATTTCCATAAGACCCGTCAATGAAGGCACACCGTTCCAATTTATAGCGTCTGCTGACCTGCTTGCAATAATGTGTAGCAGAGAACCAGTTGTCAAGGCTTATTTATTGGAGAAAGTTGTTGCATCAAACAGGCCCGTCCCTGAGGAAGGGCAGGAGGGGCGGCTGTTGGGCTGAGTCTTTATACGATCATCCAATTAAGGGGCATGGCAGATCTTTTAAGGGTTTAGAGTAAACCTATTTTTAAAAGTACAGAGTATTAGTTTATCTTTACACTTCCATTTCTCAAATACTATATTCACACACTAAAGCTTGTATAATTTATTTGTAAGTTTTTTTTTTAATTTTGAAAACGGCTGAAATTAGATTAATTAAACCGAGTTTAAAACAAACGAAAGGAAAGTATGGTAACATAAGTCAATTACAAGTTATCATGTCTTAAATGTGGTTAGGATGAGTTTTCCTCAAAAAAAATGTGGGTAGGATGACTCTTTTGTCGTGGCCATTATTGCAAATTAATTGTGTCATGTGAAGTGTGAACTATGCAATTGTATAGGTAGTGTTACCTTTGCGGTTTTAACATCAGTTGACGGTCACCTACATTTTATTATAAATACATTTGCAGACTAGCAACTGTAGAATTGTATGAGTGAGTTAATTGTATGAGTTGGTTAGTGATATGTGGAAAACAGAAAATTATTAGTGAATAACTTTGGAAGTGACAATTTTAATAAAAAAAAATTTTAAAATAAACCTATCTAGATCAACCGAAGAAATTTCCAAAATGCAAGGAGGGATTACATCACTCCACACCCATTGGCCAAACTCCCATGGTTGAAAGTAAGTCAATTTGTATGCTACATTATTACCCCCTCGCTTTACAAAAGACCATGAATCACTAGTAAAATTAGAAGAAAAAAAATCTAGAATCCTTTATAATCAGATGAAAGGAACTGGAGCCATACAAACGCTTCCTCATTGCCTCAATCACCACCAGATTATCACTCTCGATCCCAATGCACCTCATACCCTTGTGTCTCGCAATCTTCATGCCCCAAAATACCGCTTTCACCTCTGCAATCTTAGTATCTCATTTTTCACTCCACTACATCGTAGCTCCCCAAAGCACCACCCCCTCACTATTCCTGCAGACTGCACCCAACCCCGTCCCCACCTCCCCCAAAACACCAGCATCAACAATTATTTTAACCACACCAGATACCGGAAGAGACATGTCCACAAAGACACTCTTTCCACCCCTCCATTCCCCATATTCAACTTTCCCACCTTTAATCTTCAAAGCATAGACAGCAATTTGCTCAACATTCGGATTTTCACCCTCAATCATTCATTTGTTCCTTGCGCCACACATAGCCCAACACGTGATAATTAAACTCACCATATCCTCTCCATAATTACCAAAACAGTGCTCCCACCAATCAACCATACTACAAAGAGAGTGAGACAATACCATAGAATAATTGCACTTACTCCAAATTGCTCGGGCTAAACTGCAATCTTTTAACGCATGCATGACATATTCTTCTTCTCTCTGGCAAACACCACAAGCTAGTAGCCAGGGCACAAACTAGCTACAACATAATTAGCTTTAAAATTTTATGTGGCCAAAAAAGCTAATTTGCTAATTAGCTTACCATTGGAGTTGCTCTAATACTCCATCTGTTTCTTTTATTAGATACATTTTGACTTTACACCCTAGTGTCCCAACCAGTCCAGCGAACACCCACCCAAACCCTAAATCTAACTCTCGAACCCCACTTATTTGGCGACCTCCCACCCAAACCCCAACTCTTACTCTCAAACCACAATTGTGTGGTGAACTCCCACCTAGCCCTAACCTAGCCGATCGACCGAACCCACACAAATCCCACCCACCCTAGTCGGCACAAACCTATGACCACCCAGCCTCCACACAATACCCGACACCCCAATCTTTTTAAAAAAATTATTTATTATAGTTAAAATTAAAAATAATTTTTTATATTTAAAATTAATATTAAGCTATATTTTGTTTTTAATTAAGTCAATTCTTATTTAATTGAGAGTTAATTATAGTATAAGTCAATTGATGACTTGTTTGACCGGTCACAATTCAAATCTAGTACTTAAATTATTTATGGAATATAGACAACAATGTTAGACTTATTTTTTAATTCATTAAAGTTGACTTAATAGTGGAAGATCACCTAAAGTTCGACTTATTATAGCTATTTTTTTCATTATTTTATTATATTAGACTTTCCATTTACTAATTATCTATATAAGAAATTCTATTTTACACAAATATTTTCCATACGAGAATGACAAAAAAAGAATGGTGCATTATCTCACCAAGAATCAACACAAATTTTTTTAGTGTGTCATTAAGTAAATAGTTATTGAAATATATACTTATGGATTATTGATTAGTTATTATTTATTGATAATTACTAGTTATTTATTTAAGTAAATATAAAAATATGATATTTAATTATATTTTTTTCTAACGGATATATCACAAAAGAAGATCAAAAGAGAAGTGTGAATGAAAATGTCCAAATGGTGCAATTAAAAAAAGGGAGAAAGTATTTAACAAATTATATAAAATTATTTACGAATTAACAAATTACATAACTAATTAACAATTATATAAAATAAATGATTTTTTTAACGGATTTTTCACCAAATACCACTGAGTTCTTTCGTAATTCACCATATACCACACAAAATTTTCTAATACACCAAATACCACTGAGTTTTAGGTAAATGTCACAACATACCATTAATGACTAACGAACGTTAACACCGTTAGTCATTAAGGCTAATAATTCCACGTGGCAGCTTGTGATTGGTTCCTTTCTAAATTATTTAATTAATTGTAAAAAAAACCAAAAAAATAACAAAAAAAAAAACAAAAACAAAAACAAAAAATAATTAGAAAAAAAAAACTGCTGCCACCACCAAATACCAATCTCTCAACTTTCTTCCATCTCCATTTCTTGATTGTCCATTGCAGAATATCAAGCTCCAATTCCCAAAAAACCATCAAACTACAATGGGGCTATTTTCAATGGCATTCACCGGCGGCAGTTTCATCCTTCTCGGAGCTTGGGAATCTCTCTCCTCTTCCTCCCAACCATTGCAACAACCACCGTCGATTCTCCACAATTACCCTTAACTCCGCCGCATCTCTCTCTCTCCTCTTCATCATCAACTCTCTTCTCTACTTTCTCATCTCCATTTGAAGGATTCTGATGGAATTGAGAATCGTTAATATGATTTAATGCTTGTTCCGATTGCAATTTATGTGTTTTCTACTATGATTGAATTGGTTTCCCCAAATTCTGGAATCCCTAAATTAGGTCGTGGGTTAGGGTTAATCTTGAAGGGGACTTGGTTTGTGCAAATGAGGTTTTCGTTTTTTTCGGATTTGATTGCGAATTGGTTTCCCCAAAATCTGGAATCCCTAAATGGGGTTTTCGTTTTCTTCGAACTTAGTTTGTGCAAATGGAGTGTATTCGTGTTTTGAAAGAAGGTTTGTTGCTGAGGGTAATTACTCGAGTTACCGGCTTTAATGGATTCTTCCGCCATGGATTTAGACGACGAACTTGAAGATCATCACCAGCAGCAACAAGACGACATCTCCATTCATCAAATTCATAAATTACGCAAGCTCCATGGGTGGGGTTTCAGTCGGGTTTTGGGTTTAAATGGGTGGGTGGGTCGCGACGGGAAAGAGGAGGGGAAGGGAATGGTCGCCGGCCGGCCGGGAAATGGACCAGGCGGCCAGCCGGGGGTAGAGGTTGGGGCTGGGCTGGTGGCAACAGTGGTTAAGTTGGAGGTGTTATTTTTTTAAAAAAAAAATTTAAAGTTAGTTAATTAAATAAATAACATTAATAATCACCAATTACAAGCTGCCACGTGGCATAATTAACGTTAATGATTAACACCGTTAATGGAAATGGTATGTTGTGACATTTACCTAAAACTCAGTGGTATTTGGTGTATTAGAAAATTTTGTGTGGTATATGGTAATTACGAAAGAACTCAGTGGTATTTGGTGAAAAATCCGTTTTTTTAATTATCATTTTGCCCTGGGCCTCTAAAATGTCAAAAACGGCTCTGGCATCAAATCACGACATTCTGATGATGGATAAGGAGCCTACTACCAAGCGGCAGAACATTAACGATGATGACGATGATGACTGAGAGAACTGTCCTTGTTATGGTGATGTTAAAGATGCTGATGTTGACTTTAACCTTGACAAAAGACCTACCTCACTATATGATGTGAAGCTTCGGTCATGTTTGGAGGTCGCTTTCCACATCAAGGGGTATAACAATGAAACCAAGACCCCTTGGGTTGGTGGGCATGTCCCCTGTAGTGTAGCCGACCTTGTGAACATAACTATCAACTGTAAGCGCATTCTTTTGGCTGTTAATGACCACACATGGAGGGAGCTCCTACGTTATGTTGCCAAACATCTAGATGATTACGTGGTTGTTAGGGGATGTTGGGACACGACCAGCTATTGCTTCCTCAGAAAACTCGCCCTAGCTTGACCTTTATTGCTGTCACCGATCTAGTTACCCACAACCTTGACCTCCTTTCCTCCCTTGAGACGCCTCCCAATGAGCTCCTTACCCACTACAAGTTGGATCTTTCGAAGGAATGTGAAAAGGCAGGAGTGAGTCAGGACAGCACTGTCAACATCAAATGGCTCAGCCTAAGACCTTCCAACATTGACACCTATGGTGCTTGCTTCGAAGCTCATTCGTGGAAGCAGTGTCAAAGTGACTTCAAAATGATGAATGATCGGCTGTTAAGTGATCCTAGTTTCTGCAGGATGGAAGGGTGGAAGGTTGAGCTGAAGCTCCTCCAAGATCACCCTATCTTCATGCCATTCCTGTTAATAAGCCCCAACCGCGGCACTAGCATAGACTCAAACTACATCCATAATGAATACCTGGACAAGAAGTTGGACAAGAAGGATTGGGTTTAATTTAATTAGTATTTCCAAATGTGTCTATTTTGCTTGAAACCAGTGTTTGATAATTCTGAGAGTGTAGACGTTAAACCATTGAAATAGTATCTCATGCAATGCATCATAATGTTGCCTACATGTACTGTGAAGAATATTTGTAGCATATAGTCTTGATGTTTTTCTTCAAGGATAATATGAGTTTCTCTCTTCTGAAATGTTGCTGCCCATTGTGCTTGTGTGTATTTTCCTTGTGATTATTGTAAACTATTGTGCTTGATGACAATCATATTGACACTGCTTCTGTGTATCTTGCTCTTATCATGCGATCGATTTATTTTGCTGATATCTTTTGGACATCGTTCTCGTCTGGTTTTGGTTAGTCATGTACTCTCTATAAAAATAAAAATGCATCTAGTAATGTAGAATCATCCTCCTTATTACCTTCAACTTTCTTATTTGTTGATTCCGTATAAAAAGATATCAAAATTTGAAAAAAAAAATGTAGTAACATTCATTAAGAATATAATAATGAACATTTATGAATATAAAAATAAATGTACTATAGGAAAATGTTATCTTTCAATATGAGGTTGTACAAGTTTTAAAATTCTTATGAACATATTTCAATACAAGAATGAATGTAAATTAAATCTAAACCAACATTTATTGATGATTACTAGTTATTTATCTAAGTAAATATAAAAATATGATATTTAATTATATTTTTTTTAACGGATATGTCACAAAAGAAGATCAAAAGAGAAGTGTGAATGAAAATGTCCAAATGGTGGAATTAGAAAAAGGGAGAAAGTATTTAACAAATTATATAAAATTATTTACGAATTAACATATTACATAACTATTTAACAATTATATAAATAAATGATTTTTTTTAATTATCATTTTGCTCTGGCCTCTAAAATGTCAAAAACGGCTCTAGAATCAAATCACGACATTCTAATAATGGATAAGGAGTCTACTACCAAGCAGCAGAACATTAACGATGACGACGATGATGACTGGGAGAGCTGTCCTTGTTATGGTGATGTTGAAGATGTTGATGTTGACTTCAACCTTGACAAGAGACCTACCTCACTATATGATGTGAAGTTTCGGTCATGTTTGGAGGTCGCTGGCCACATCAAGTGGTATAACACCAAAACCAAGACCCTTTGGGTTGGTGGCCTTGTCCCCTGTGTAGCCGACCTTATGAACATGACCACCAACTGTAAGCGCATTCTTTTGGCTGTTAATGACCACACATGGAGGGAGCTCCTGCGTTATGTTGCCAAAGATCTAGATGATTACGTGGTTGTTAGGGTCGGTTGGGACACGGCCAACTATTGCTTCCTCAGAAAACTCGCCCTGGCTTGACCTTTATTGCTGTCACTGATCTAGTTAACCACAACCTTGATCTCCTTTCCTTCCTTGATACGCCTCCCAATGAGCTCCTTAACCACCCTCTCGTGGCCAAATTCAGCCTCTAAATATGGTTTTCGGGCAATTTTTGATTTTTATCGAAGGTTTAATGTTTAAAATAAATTTTCAGATTTTTATAAAGCTCTAAAATTGTTGTAATTTTATGAATAAGTATGTATCTTAATGTTTTTATGTAGGAAATTTTAAGAATAATATATAAGCTTTTAATTCTAGAAAAAATGAAGGTTTTAAAGTGTTGTTTAATTGAATTTTGAAGGTTTAATTGAGTTTTTATGAAACTAATTGAATTCTAATTATATATTTCAAGTTTAGATTGTTATATTCATACATTCTACTATTAAATTAAATTTTCAGATTTTTCATCTTGGTTTTAAAGGATTTAAATCATGGTTTTATGATGGATTTTTAGGTTTTTAACATACTAACCTACTATATAATGATTATTTCAAGTAGAGATGTTTATGAGGTTGTTTTATATTCTTAAACTAAATTTTCAGATTATAATCCTTACTTTAAAGTTGCTCGAATTTTATGTTATAAGCTATATTTTCATGATTTTAACATATAAACTTATACCTGAACTATTGAATTATTAACTTTGACTATTGTGAGTAATTTAAAAGCATTATTTCAATGGTTTAAGGGGTTTTAAAGTAAGTTAGTATTGCTGTAAATTATATTGCTTGGGTATTGACTGAATTATTATTGTTTGGTTTAGGAGAAGACTTTGTAGAAGGCGATTTTTAGTTCCTAAAGTGGCCAACCAACTCGTTTACTCAAGATACGTACAAGGATACGAAAACCTTGACTTTAGAAGCATGTTTAAGAACTGGAAAAACTTAGGATCATGTTAGGAAACTTGTAGATTGGATGAAATTGTTTGGTAGTGAGTTTGATTGACGATTAATGTGATGATTGGTTTGATTCATGTATGAGAAATACGTATTGATTTTTCTTGTAAGTGTTATTTATGCAATAACTTGCAAGATGGGCTTAGAGTCAAAGGTACATGAATATATGGAATGAATTATTTTATTACTCGTTCATAATTAATAAAATGGAATGAGTAAAGGGAGATTTAAAGTCTTATAAGACGAGGTTGAGGATTGAGGTGCCTTATGCACTTAAAGTGTTTATACACCGAGGTAGTTAAAGGATTTAATACTAAATATTGTTTGTCACTAATAAATCAAGAATTGAATTGGAAATTTGAATTGTTTGAATGATGGATGTATGATTGGTTGTATTGTTTTGCATTTGAGTCATCACCAAGTTTAAACTGGTAAATCACGTAAAGTGCAAGATGGATGAGTAATAAAACTCTGGATTTGTGCACATTTAGAGTAATGACAAACAGGGGTTGGGGTACACGGGGTATTAGCCGTGTACTTTCTAGAGGTCGTCTGATGTACGAGTCTCTTGTTTACAAATGTTTTTTTTTTAACTATAAGGAGTTAGATGAGATCTCATACTAGCTATGGTCACGGAGTCGCGCCCGTCTGCCATTGGATGTTTATTAATGTTTCCGAAAGGAGACATAGGGTTTTTCTTTTATTGATGTTCCGAATTGGGGCATGGGGAGACAACCTGGTCTATTGCTTAATCCAATCAATGAATGTAATGAAATGAATAATTGTTGATAATTAGTGAATTCTTAGTAATGTTAACAGTTGAAGCGTGTGTTTGAGTCAATAATTAAATTGTGTGTGCTAATTAATTTTTAGTAACATGCTAGGGATTCTTTGTTATATTTCGTAGCTTGTATGTACTCAACGTTGCTGATTGCGTGCTTTTGTATGTCTTTTCTTGGTCATGGCCTTCGCCTTTTCAATGACCCTGTAATGATCCAATTTTTACACTTGTAATATTAGGGAGCAGATTAATCATAGGTTTATACATAATCAGAACTTGCATCAAGGTGGTGAGATTTTGAGTGGAGTGTTGTATGTTTCCACAGTATATTTCATTTCATAAGTTTGGATTTATTTTAACTCTAGTTTGATCTATTTACTACTTTTATTGGGTTTTGAATGAGGGCCTTAATGGTTCCGACTTGTAAGACTAAATTTGGTTTTGATTTTTGGTTTTGAAACTTATTGATAACTGAGTTAGTTTTTCCGCTGCTAAACTTTGAACTAGCCTTAACGTTTGAACACATGGCGGTAGCACATCAGTAATTCTCTTGCAAATTGATAAAGGTATTTACAGGTTTTTAAGAGAGAATTATTGGGGTGTTACAGGTTAGCTGATGAGTGTTTAGGGGTTACTTTGTTAGTGTTATTGGGATTACTCTGTCAGCATTATAGGGTTACTTAGTCGGTGTTACAAGGGTTACTTGATTAGTGTTTTAGGGGTTACTTTGTTCTTTTACAAGCGGCCACACAGTGTGGCCAACCGCACACAAGACTTGCTGATAACTAAGTGGTTATTGCTTTAGTATTAGATATAGATAGATGTTAGATAGTCGTAGAACATTAAAGAACTTACATTGTTAAGTTTTTAGCTACAACATTTCACATATTATTACTTCGTATGACTTAAGCTCACAAATAATTCATCTAATGAAAACCACGCTAGAAATATTATACTAAGTATTATTGAAACATGCAAATCAATTAAGAAAACTAACAATTGTCCCTTAAGATATGAAGGGATAATAATATGATGCGAAGGGATGCAAATCAATTAAATTATATTTATTAATATTTTTGGAACTATACTGTCAAACTTTCGAGGATTTTAAAGAAAAATCATCATAAAAGATTTTGGTGGTTTTCAATCCCTTCTACAAAGCCACACATTGGCACATATACCAAATAGTATGTATTAAAATACCCCCTAAACCAAAGGTATAAACACACGTCAATACAACTTATCCATAAGAGCTAGCCCTTCCGCGCGTGTAGGCTACCCTATTATTTACAAAAATTGACAAATGAATTTTTTTTTTTATAAAACCATCAACATATTTCACTCTATTTTGTTATGAAAATAGTATTGTACACCCGGGTGCACCATGCGCATGGTGCACCCGAAAAGTGGAAAGAACATACGGAAAGAACATACTGTTATTTGATAAATAACATATCGTGTATGACAAAGAACATACTTATGTTTGACAAAGAACATACTTATATATGTTTGATAATATGTTATTCTATACTTATACTCTTTAACATATGTTGATTAAACATGTTTTTTTGGGTTTCAATAATACAAAATATATTCTTTGAATTTGGCTCGTATGTTCTTTGAGCTAATGAGTTCTTTAACGTATGTTCTTTAACTTATGTTCTTGGGAAATTATCAATAGTACACCCAAGGTTTGGGCCTTTATCAATAGTACACATGCTAAACTATTGTTTATCAGCGGTATATACAAGGTTTTATACCATTATTAGCCGTACACCTACCGTTAGACAAACATTAAAAAAATATTAGTTTTGGATTTTTTAACTTAAAAACTAACACATGGCGGCCTGTGATTGGTCCAAAAAAATAAAATTAAAATAAAATAATATAAAATTTTAAAAAAAGTTAGATTAATAAAATAAGATAATTTTTTTAATTTTAACTTTGATAATTTTTTTAAACAACATTATTTTATTTTTTTCCTTTTTTTTTCCTACCTCCTTCCTTTCTCTTTCCTCCATCCTTCCTCCTCCTCCATAACTTCCAGCAGCCAACCAGACATCCCACCCCCCTCTGACCACCCTTCCCTTTCTCTTTCCTCTTTCCTTTCTCTTTCCTCTTCCCTTCCACCACCATAAATTCCTGCTACAAGTAACCAAATCCGGCGCGAAGTATGGATTGAACGGTGATGGTGGGTGGCGAATTGTGGTGGCGCGAAGTGGAGATTGGGTGCGGGGGATTTGGTGTTGCTATTGGGTATGTTATTTATGGTCGAAAGTGGTCGGACGGTGGACAACTTCTACAATTGTCGGCCACTGATGGTGGGTGTTGAAATGGAGCAGCGGTGATAAGGGCGGCTGCTGGGTTCGTGAATTGGTGGAGGTTGGTGGTGTTGTTAGTTTTGTGGGGGAGTCAGGTGGTTTCGGGGATGGTGGCTACGAGAAAGGGGAGGGGCGGCAAGGTGGTTGTTGGGGAAGGGGGCGGCAACCGGCGAGGAGGGTTTGGCTAGCCAGCACCGGGGGCAAGGGGGTTAGGATGTCTGGGCGGGTTGCCGGAAAAAAAAATGTTTTTTAAAAAAAAATTATTAAAAATTAAAAAAAAATTATCTTATTTTATTAATCTAACTTTTTTTTTTAATTTTTTTTTTATTTTTTATTTTTTTGGACCAATCACAAGCCGCCACGTGTCAAGTTTTAAGTTAAAAAAGCCAAAACTAACGTTTTTTTAACGTTTGTCTAACGGTAGATGTACGGCTGATAATGGTATAAAACCTTGAATGTATAGCTAGTTTATCAGATATATTATTGATAAAGGCTCAAACCTTGGGTGTACTATTGATAATTTCCATAAAGTTTTTATCATGTTTTTTTTGTAAATGTCTTTTATGTTACATGTTCTGGTTCACCCGGTACCAACCATACATTAATTTTGTTATAGTATTTTTATACACAAACAAAAACAATGACCCGGAAGGGCCAAAAAAAGGGGACCGAGAACGAGTTTACCACCAGATCATGCCGTGGTGTCATGCGCTCGGGACTTTCACGTCCCTTAAGCCTGAGGCCCTTTTTGGTTTTGACGAACGAATTGAAGGGATTGGCGGTTTGGTTGGCAGCGACACAAGAGAGGGAAGTGAAAATTGAACAAAAGGAATTTTTTTTTTTTTTTTTTTTTTTTTTTTTTTTTTTTTTGAGATATTCGAATATTACCTCAAAATTTTCAAATTGGGATGTCATCCTGAAGCTTATGTCTAATCTGTCAAATACTATGTACCTTGCATGTATATGATTTGTAACGGCGGCGGAGTTGTTGGAACTGAAACAATTGAATTAAATGTCGCTTCTCCGCAAGCTCTTCCACTATCGCAAGCCACCTGACGGACTCCTGGAGATATCTGAGAGACTCTATGGTAATTGCCTTCCATTCTCGCTCTTCGTCTTTCTCTTTGTTGTTATTTACAAATATTTCAATTGCTTTCTTCTACCTTTCCTATATATTTTTAGTTATATTTACAATTTAACTCGAATAGGCATCATTATGTTTACTGATATTGCTTCAATTTTTTATAGCTACTTCGAATGTTCATAGCTTTTAAAGTTAAATATTACTGAAATCTATTTCTCGTTGCCTGTTTCTATTTTTAGTATGAAGCATTGTTTGGTAAAGGTGATCCACAACAACTGAATTTTTGTTTTGCCTATCCTATATTCCTTATCCTGATTAGCTGAAACGAAAACTCGCTTTTTATTTTTATTTCTTAAATAGAGCATCTGAAGTCAAATTTGGTATCTACGTTATACCAGATCCCTTGTCATCAATTTTATTTATAAATTTAGTTTTTATAGAGAATTGCTCTTTTGGTGTATACTTCGTATGTTTTATTGTTTATACTAGTACCAAAGATTTATGCCTTTAAACATAGGGAAATAAACCTTTTAGATCATTTCTGATAAGTTTTTTTTTTTTTTTTTTTTTTTTTTTAGTCTTTGATTGTTGTTTTACTTCCGACTCCTGGGAAGAGAAGAGCTATAAAGGTTACTTAGCAGGCATAGTCAGTCAGCTACACGCACAATTTCCAGATGCTGCATTGCTGGTTTTCAATTTCCGGAAGGCAGAGGTGGAGACCTCGATTTCAAAGATTATGTTGGAGTATGATATGACCATAATGGATTATCCAAGGCATTATGAGGGTTGTCCTATCCTTTCAATGGAGTTGATCCACCACTTTCTGCGTTCAACTGAAAGTTGGCTTGCACTGGGGCCACAAAATGTATTGTTGTTGCATTGTGAAAGAGGTGGTTGGCCAGTCCTGGCTTTTATGCTTGCTGCACTTTTGATTTATAGGAAACAATACACCGGGGAGCAGAGAACCTTGGATATGGTTTACAAGCAAGCTCCTCGCGAGCTTTTGCCATTGTTGTCACCTTTAAATCCCATCCCATCGCAGCTTCGATACCTTCAATATATATCAAGGAGAAACGTTGCTTTACAGTGGCCTCCTTTGGATAGGGCATTGACTTTGGATTGTATAATTTTCAGACTTATACCTGATTTCAATGGAGAGGGGGGTTGTCGTCCTTCATTTCGGATTTATGGACAAGATCCTCTTGGTGGTGAGGATAGAAATCCAAAATTATTGTTCTCAACTCAAGAGCAGTGCAAAGCTACCCGTACATATAAGCAGGTGATTTTCTGCCAATAAACGTAAGACACAACCTTATTCATGCTGGAATCACTAGTCTTCTGGATAATACATCATTTGCAACTTTTTGATACTAATACATTAGCATTTCATTTTTTTCTCCCTTACAGTTCAAGTGTGATCTTTGTTTTTGTGGCTTCATTACCTTTGCATCATCTTGTATGCTTTGTAGCTTTGTATTTCTGTGTGCTCCCCCCTCCACCTCTGCCACCCTGTACTTTTTTTTTTTTTTATTATTTTTTTGGAGTTGGAATACATGTAGTGGTTGTTTTAAGCCAAATTAATGCTTATACTTCCTATTTTATAGCCACCTCCCGTTTTCGATGTAGGCTTATGTAGCTGTTGAACTTGGCCCTTAACCTTGACTTCTTATTGTGCTTGTCTTGCTGTTGTGTCCTGCTAAGTCTTTTAGCCCAGGATTCCAGATTTCTGTTGTTTGTTTAGTAATAATATCCTTTTTGTCATTGTTCCATCTTGCAAAATTGTTTTGTCTTGACATTTAATTCTGTTTGATAAGCAATCAGTACATTTGATCTTTTCTTTAGCCTTCTAGTTTCTTACTTTGCATTTTATTTTTACTGTGATCAATAACAACTTGCCTTCATACATCACTTTTGCCCCCCTCCCCTCCCCTCCCCTCTTCACTCTACTCCACTGTAAGCCTTATTTGCTTTTATTGTGTTAAGTTGCCCTTTATAGGGGACATGTCCTGTAATTAACAATATAAAGTTACATATGGTACAAAAGTGGTTCACAAGATCATAACTTCATAAAGGTTATATCCTATACACCTTGCAGTATAAATGGCATGCCAATATTATTGCTTTTTGAATTGTTTCCAATTGGTGTAGGCTGAATCAGAGATTGTTAAAATTGATCTAAACTGTAATATCCAAGGCGATGTTGTTCTCGAGTGTACAAGCCTCTATAAGGATTTGGAGCATGAAGACATGATGTTCCGCATCATGTTCAACACAGCTTTTATAAGGTCCAACATTTTAATGCTTAATCGAGATGAAATTGATACGCCGTGGGACACTAAGGATCAGTTTCCGAAGGATTTTAGTGCAGAGGTTTGTCTGTTAGTGAAAATTGTTTAGTTATTTGTCTGCTTGGTATAAGCTGATGGATTTCCAATCTGCCTAATGAGAAGATTTTCCCTTCTATCCCTCCTGTAATTAGGTTCTGTTTTCAGACATGGATGCCTCTGCTTCTATTGTTGCTGCAAATTTGTCGTGCTTTGAGGAAAATGAGGGCCTTCCAATGGAAGCATTTGCTAAAGTTCAGGAGTTTTTTAGTCATGTTGATTGGCTAGAATCGAGTGCTGATGTTGCTCAAAGTGTGATACAAAAAGTTCCACCACCACACAGTTCATCCGAACACTTTGACTTCGCTACTGCTCCACATGCTGTGAATATCAGTCCAATGTGTAGATCAAGCCATCAGAAGCCCAAGGAAGAGAAGAAATATTACATTCTTTGTAAATCTGAGGACAAGGATGATCAGGTTTTTCTTTGTCAAAAAGTATCGAAGGGTTGCAATCTGGCCCAGTTGCTTCAATATCAACCTAGGGAAATAGCTCAAACTGCTCTCTGCCCAGAAACAAGAATGCTTTCAGCCGCATCTCAATCATCAGCAATTACTAAGTCACCGCTGACTGCTTCAGGAAGCAAGATCCCAACATTAGGGAGTGGGCCTCTGCCACCTCCTGAAACTCTCAAACAGCCATCTGTTGATCCTTCACATGAAGATACTAGCGTTATGGCCAGATGTCTATCAGAATTCTCATCTCCTTCGGAAAATACTCTAAGAAAGGATCCATGTTTTGAAATGGCAACGTCATCACTTCCATCCCCTCCAAGATCATATGTGAATCCTTCAAGACTAGAATCAACCCTTAAATCTCCTTCTTCGCCAACACTTTCTAATCCACCACCACCACCTCCTCCTCCCCCTCCTCCTCTTGCTGCTGCTGCTGTGCCTCTATGTCCTCCAACACTTTCTTTAGATGAAAAGTCAACCAACTATGCTGATGTTTACTTACCACCTCTATTAGATGTTCTTCCCAAAACTTCTGATAAGCTGGAAGTAATTGGAACTCTGTCATCCCAGTCTCTTGCATCGCCATATAAAAACAGTGCAGCAAAGTCTAGACCTTCCCCTCCCCCACTTCCTCCCGCATCTCCTTTGAAGGAGAACATTGGAAAATCTGTACCTCCCCTAGCCCCACTTCCGCCTCAGAAGTCCGGTTCTTCAAGGTCATTTCCGGCACCCCCGTCGCCTCCACCTCCTCGTGGTCTCGGACTTCAATCCCAGCAACCACAAGTTACTCCATCTGTTCCTTGTGCGCCTCCACTTCCTGTTGGTCTAAATAATGGAGCTTCAAAGTTGGCTACTATTCCAGATCCTGCAATGCCTTTAAGCTCTCTGAATGTGAAGGGACGGAGTATTTCACGTTCTTTGGTACCGAAAAACTCCCAAACCAGTAAATTAAAGCCATTGCACTGGTTGAAGCTGACTAGAGCAGTGCAAGGAAGTCTTTGGTCGGAAACTCAAAAGTTTGGAGAGACCTCAATGTATGTTTCTTGGAAAGGAATGTGGTGTAGGGTCTGTAGTTTCTGAAATATATCATATCTCACAATTGCCTTTTATGTTTTTATCATCCTAGTGCTCCAGAAATTGACATGTCAGAACTGGAGAATCTCTTCTCTGCTTCAGTACCAAATTCAGATCAAGGAACTACCATTGGAAAGTCTAAGCGTGGTCTTGGAGCTCCCAAATCTGATATAGTGCAACTGGTTAGAGTTTAAACTGTTTATGTTTTTTGGTTAACAAGGTACTTGTGCTAGACATGATTTTTTCAATTGAAATGAAGTTGTCCACTCCCTAATTTTTTCTCTACATTTCTTTCACTTTCTCATTTTTCTTTGTTTAGTTCCTTTAACTCATCCCTCTATATTCATTGTTTCATTTTTTGTGAATGGTTCCTTACGACGATTCAGGTTAGAAGACTCTAGACCATTTGGGAGTAATACTTTGTTATTGTTATTGTTGAATTAATGCGTCTGCTAATGGATATATGAGGATGCATATTGTGTGAATAATGGGAGATTCTTAGGCTTTAATCTCTTCACCTTATTTTTGTTTGTTTATTGCCACATATATTTAATTTCATATTTATAACAATTATGAAAATTAGGTAATTGAAAAATACACATTTAAGGAGGCAAATTTACCAAGATCCTACTTGATGGGGTAATGTTTTTCTTATACATTGATGTACATTTATGGTCAAAGTTTAGTCAAATTAGACAATTAGATTAGACCATATCAAACCAAAAAAAATTCCACCTACTAAACTAGACTTTAGAAATTTCAAACTAGAATACCTTATTTTAGGTGAAGTAAACAAAGCCTTTATGCTCTTAGTTAAATTGAATCAGTTTTTTTCTCCATCTTCTAGTTTGGTGTAACTATGCTGGATTAACTTTAAAGTTTCCCGCAACAGCCAAATAGTTCTGCTGGCAGAGACAAAGGATGGTTAGGTAATTGGTTACTTAGTAAGAAACATAATTCTCTACCCAAAAAAGAATTTAAAAATGATGGCAGAAAATATCTGCCAGCAGGGAGAAAGGAAACTAAAGACAAGTACATAGGCTTAACTGAAAACTCTTCTTTTTTTTGTCCTGCCAAAGATTTTGTATTACCTCATTACGATGTACAACTTTCTCCTCACCAACTGAATTCTTGAGTTGTATAGTGGATTCAGAAAACTCATTTGCTGATGAGCCTTGCAATCACCGTACTTTTAGTTTCCCACATCAGACATACTACATTTCACCATCTTGCTCATCTTCAGCATTTATCTACTTCTAGAACCCACACTCTGCTTATCTCAACTCCCTGTTTTTGCACTGCTTGACTTAGGCCAAATAAGGAACACTTGGGAAGCTTTTTCTTGGTTTGGTGTTTGTCTAAGCTTCCAAGAAGATCAAGAACCTGTCCATTGTAGCTGAAGTGTTGGTACATGACTAGCAACTCCAAGAAATCTGTTTAACCCCTATTCACTACTATAACAGAATTGGTGATTTTTATTTGCTTAGCCTTTGAGTAAGTAGGAGTAGGTTTGCTTCTGGACCTATTATTCAATTATATTGATTCTGTGTAATTGTAATGGTTGTTGATATTTTTGTCAAAGTAAGGTAAGTCAAGTGACCATTAGAAGGATGGTCTTCTTTATCTCTGTTAGGAAATAAGCTGTTTTCTTTCACTCATCCAACTATCTTCCCTCCTCTGCGATATGCTTTTTGATCCATGGATTCATCGTTTTATTTTTATGTGTGGTATACTTTGATTGTTTGATGATTTTTCATTGTGCAGCATTCAATCAAGCTTTGACTGCTGTAGATCTTACTGATTTTCAGCATTAGCTGTACAATGCATGCCCCAATTTTGGGTTCACACTTTTTAGATGTTTACATAATTCACATACAATTTATCTATGATTTGTCGACACTAAATGTTCACTAAAAATTTTCCCTCTTTTTCACCGTAGCCTTATCCCCAAGAGAGGGGGTCGATTGCAAGAGCCATCATGTTTATGGATGGAACATAGTTTTACGCCTTCTAGTTTGCTTCTTCTTCTTCTTCTTTTTTTTTTTTTTTTTTTTTTTTTTTTTTAATTTTTTTTACGGCTTACTCTTTCACTGTTTTCAGATATTTACAAATTACAATTTCATGTATACTTGTTTGATAGGAAGCAACCTTTTCTTTCCTTGATTATCACTACCTGTACTTATATTTGATTGTTTCTTACAGGTTGATCATCGGCGAGCTTATAATTGTGAGATCATGCTCTCAAAAGTCAAAGTTCCATTAAAACAACTGATGGTATGCTGATCTATTTCAAATTTTCAACTAATACAGTTGGTAGGTTGAACCCCTACCAAATATGTCCAATTGTCATCTTGTATGCCATACGATGTCGCTTGCATTACTTAAGAATGTCCGCCCTAGAAAATATTTGAGTCGATTTTATTGAATAACGGTTTATTACATAAAAAAATTGCATTATTCAATTCAATTCAATTTGTTTCTAACTCTGAATTCTGAAAAGAAGTTACGTAATAACCCTGTTTATAAAATTTGCATTGGGAAGGAGAAACTGATCTTTTGTACCAAGAAAATTATCTTTTTATATTATTATTGTTTTAATATTAAATACCTAATTTTGATTCATAGTATTTTAAAATGGACAAGTTCACTTAAAGTAAGTATATTTCAAGGTTTTGGAGATACATTGAGGAGTAGCCAACTATTGCATTGGCTGACAAATAAATAATTATTATTGCATATCATTGGAATTTCAAACCGACAAGTGATAGACTGATAGAGCATTATTTGCTTAGTGATAGATAATATGGAATACAAAAAGTTAGTCAAGAAGATTGATAATGTGGAATTTAGGGAGTCTTTTTTATAGCTATACTAGATAATACTCGAGCCATGCTCGGTTTTTAATGAGGGTAATTGAAATTAAATATAGAAGTCTCATGAAAAATGTGATCTAAAAGTCCATCATAATAATAAATAATTAAAGTATAAAAACTAAAAAAAATAGAGTTTAGGAGGAAAAATTCCCTCCAAAAAAAACTCAAATATATTTTAGGTATATAGATTAGATGGGCTTAATATTTCAGCCCATGGATCTTAAAGTAATAGAAAGAACTTCACTTGTCTGAAAAACTGGTCCATGAGTTTTAATTAAGAGAAAGCATATGTTCCTTGGTAGCTGTAATCGGAGTATTTAAACCTGATACTCCAGAAAATTTATGCTGGTGAAAGTTACATTATTGGACCAAAAGCTGCAAACGAGCTTGAGGGGTGCTTCTGAAATCATGTTTCCCATTGTAGGAAAACTATTGAGTTCTCTATCCTTAAGCTATGGTGACTAGCTGTTTTTCTTCCTTGTGCTCTTGATTTGGCTCAAAGGTTGTTGATCAGCTGTATAAAAACTTTCTTTTAGGAAAACTTGTTTAAGTTACAAATACTGTATTATGAGCAAGCAATATAAAGGGCATCATTGTTTTCAAATTTATGTGTCATCCTGCATGTCTAAAATTGGCTACCACTCTAATAATTTCATGAACAATATAAAAGGGCCAAACTTCTGCTGTCAAGCTCATTAGGCGTATTAAATGGAAGGGAAGTCTATAGGATACATGAGTAAACTGACTGAAATCTGCTTTGTAGATGATTATTACTCCGTAAGAGATTTGAAAGTTCTGATTCTAGAGCTTTGGCTATAGGTTGACTTCATTTGTGGTAATTAAACAACAATAAGTAAATTTTCTTTATGTTGTGGGAAAAAAATGTTGTTCATTTGAGGTTTGTAGTTATCTACGAAAAGGTAGACAATCACCTTTATTTGTTCTATGTAATCAGGTATTGTTATCATTGATTAAATTGATTGTTCACATACTTTTGGATCAGATCTGCACGAAGTGAATACAAACTGCTGTTGAAAGTAACTAGTATTAACTATTAAGCTTTATAAATGAGGCTAAACCTCTGTCCAATTCAGCTAATTCTAACATTTTTGTAATATAACTAGAGCCAATCTAGCCTATTTCTAAAATACTTTGAGATGAATAGCTTTGATTCCCTCCAATATTGGATCTTGTCTATAGCTAAATTCTACTATATTTCTACATAGGAAAAAAAAAAATTACTATTGAGCACTTGGTTGTAGGGATGTGAGCCATGCGTTGTGGAAGCATTTTGTTATTGTGGTGTTTCATATGTGGTTGGAGTTGATGTGACATAATTTTTAGGAAAAATTGTTACTAATAATTCCACCTTTGCCACTTCTACTCAAAACAGTCTCACCTCTGAATAATATGAAAACAATCCCATCTTTGCCCCTCATCTGCTTAAAACTATCCTTTTTATCTATAACTGGTCTAACAGATTTTTATTTATTTATTTATTTATTTATTTATTTATTTTAAATTTAAATTTTAATTTTTTAATCTCTCCTCCTACCTCCCACCTCCCCAACCCCTTCAATGGAGACCCACCATACCACCGCCACCACCAGACCCCCGCCCGAAACTCCCAACCCTACCCTTCCTCACCGAGGCGCCCACCACCACTTGACCCCTAAACCTAACCAACTAGCCACCCTGAAACCCCCTAAACCCACCACTCAGCCACCCAGAAACCCCATAAAACCGACCACCCGAAACCCCCTAAACCTGACACTCCATCCACCCACAAAAACCCCTACATTTGACACCCTAAACCCCCATGAAACCCTCTAAATCCGACCACCCCGAAACCCCTTGAATCCCCAATCACCTCACCCTATTGACAATCATATAACGGTGGTAGGGAAAAGGGGAGTGACAAGGAAGAGGGGTGGGGCCTCGGTAGGGAAGGGGTAGGCATGGGGGGGGGGGGGGAGCTGTTTTAGATGGGGGTTCGAGAAGGGGGAAGGGGATGAGGGGGGCTGGTTTTTTTATAATTTTTTTTTAAAAAAAAATTATTAGAAAAAATAAGACTAATTAGAAGGTGACACATGGCAAATCACCTTCTAAAATTGATTACCATTTTCACAAACCGGTCAAGGGACTGTTTTGAGCAGATGGGGATAAAAGGTGAGATTACTTCCAGATTACGTAAAGGTGGGATTGTTTTGTGCCGAAGTGGCAAAGGTGAGATTATTAGTTTCAATTTTTCCTAATTTTTATTGGCCATTCCAGCCTTTCTTTTTCACACATCTGACCTTCTGTTAGATAATTGGCTAATATTTAAAACCATGATTGATATTGTGGTCTCTGAATTATCGTATGATTACTAAGCTTGTGATTTGAGCTCATGTTATCTAGAATACCGTCAGTTGAGAAACAACTTTTCAACCTGATGTTATGTGTTGGTCATTTGATGTCCAAGGCTAGATATTGCTAACTTGGTGATGACCAATTGCCGAGGCATAGTGTTTTGTTGTCAGTGTTGCAACTCACATATTTTCTACACTTTCCTAATCAAGAATTATTTATGAATCTACTTTGGGATGTGGCTGCCTCTCTTTTCTTCCTTCTCCTTCTTTCTCAAACCCTTGTCTCCATTAATGAATTCTAGAGGGGCTTCCATCGGTTTTACCGATGAAAAGTGCCAATCTTTATTATTTTTTGCTTTCTTTCCTTAATTCTGCTTTGTTTTATATCCTTTTGCGAGGGTCTTTTCTCCTCTTTTTGCGAAAGACTCCCCCCCCCATAATGAGTTCAGATCCCTTTTTAGGTTTATTCATGGGGAAGGGTTTAAAGTTTTTCATCTATTTTTTATACGAACAATAATAACACGAAATCAAAATGTCAAGGCCTCCACTTGGAAAGATGCAAAGACATAGAAGAACATTGCTCACGTTGAGCTTGAAGTAGTGAAGCTGGAGTTGTGTTCGAATATGCTTAAAATTCTTTTGATCGTGATAGTTTTGTTAAATCTCTAAATCTTCTGTGCTTTACAGATCTTGATAATCTTTTTTTTTTGTTTTGTTTTTTTTTTTTTTGAATAATAAATCTTGATAATCTTTGTAGATGCACTATGGCTTATTATTAATGATATTTTTTATTTATTTTTATTGTAAACAAAAAACAAAGAATTTTTTTTTAATGGTGCATTATTTTCATTTTTTGCTTAATATCATCTGCCTGATAATGTTGCTGAACTTTCTTGGTTTCTGGTTCATATGGATGCTCTGTATCTAACATAGGATTTTGTGTATAGTATGCATGGTGCAATTTCACATAGAATTTATTTGACTTTATAGGCTTATATACTTTCTCTAGAAGATTCTTCTTTGGACATTGATCAAGTTGAGAACCTCATAAAGTTTTGCCCGACCAAAGAGGATATGGAGCTACTTAAGGTTCGTCTTTTGCACTCTTATCAAACATCTGTAACGACAAGTTTAAAAATTATGTGTGTTATAGTATTATAGTCTCACAAGGATTAATAACTTCAATGGGATGTATCAGGTCATCATTTTTTTTTTCTTGTAATTTTCACCTCTAATTTATATCAAATATCATGAAATGCTAATAAGATTTATTTTGGCTAATGTACAAAGGGATACAAAGGACAGGTTGATAAGCTTGGGAAGTGTGAACAGGTATGCTAGTTTCCTTTTAAGGCTATTTCTCTTTGTTGTTGGAGCACAACTAATTTAAAAGCCGGCGGTTATTCATGGGTTGCATATAGTGCTTTTGTCGTATTGATGTCTAAATTCTTATTTTTTTTTTTTTGTGTTTATTTATTAAGAGGTTTGGACTATGTTTATACATCCTGATAATAAATAATCATAGTCTTCATGATTCATATGATTAACTTCCCAGTCTTCCCACCAAAAATTTTATGTTTGTAATAATCTGAATAATTTTTATATTGGTTGGTTCATTTGGCTTGTTACCCAACTTGTAAGTCAAAAACTGGCCCAACTTGAATAACCACCTTCTGAAAATTAATGTATAAAATTGATTTTCTTTTCACTAGAATACAGACCAATATGTGATCCGTGCCGAACTAAATAACTCATCACATGGTTATAAAGCCTGATTCAAGTTTTAGTTATTTATGTGCTCATTAGACAACCTTTGGTGAAGCAAGCAAAAGTGATCAAGAAAGCAGAAGCTGTAAAGCCATGTGTTTACCTATCATGATGTTGGCTGTTTGGCTACATGAATAAATCAAAAAGCTTACAAGAAAAAAGCCATTACAGAGTAGCTGGTATCCATATACAAACTCCATATAAGAGCTAGATACTACTTGTATTCTCTATCTATAAACTAGATCATAATATCACGATCAGGGTTTTAAACATATCTTGTACTCTTATCTAAAATCAAGCAAGTGAGGTGTCAATTCTTTTCTACCCTATCTTATTCGAAAGGTTAATGTGGACATGAATAACAAAATTTGCAGCTTTATAACCCATATAACTCGCTCAAAATATGAAACTGTTTTTATATTCTAGAATTTTATATTAGTATTATACTCCTTGTGACACTTCTTATGACACTTAAGTTTATAGCCTCTGTCTGAGTAAAAAAAATTATTGGAAATGAGAGCTTTATTGCCTCCACAATTTCATCTATTGCAGTTTCCAAAGAGGTAATTGTAAGGGTCTTTCTCAAATAACTTTTTTCTATTTAGTGGGTGAGGTTGCATATAGCTGGAGATTCTGGACCTCCAAGGCCTCCTCCTAACAGGACTTACGTGAGGTTTTTGACTTTTTGTTGTTTAATGATTACCATTTCATGACAGCTATTATTAGAATTAATGCGAGTGCCAAGAGTGGAGGCTAAGCTAAGAGTTTTCGCGTTTAAGATGCAGTTTAGTAATCAGGTAAGTGTGTACTCCTGGATTTAAAAGTTATCTTCTCTGCAAAATTTTGATTACCGGTTTCTGATTTAGGCTTCTGATCTTAGGAAGAGCCTCAACATCGTGAATTCTGCTGCAGATCAGGCAAGTAATTAATTAAGTTTCTGTGCTTTTTACTTTTTCTCTATATTTTTTTTTTTAAAAAAATCCTTGACTGTAGTGTAGGCTGGCTTTAATTTTATATTGCCCCTTATTCCAATGCTGTGAATATGGCTATGTATCACCATCACTATTTTATCACTATCTTAGTCATGCAACAATTTGTGTTCTCCAGATCAGAAGTTCGATGAAACTCAAACGAATTATGCAAACAGTTCTATCACTGGGAAATGCATTAAACCAGGGTACAGCTAGGGGTAAGTTGTATCCGATTCCCATTGATTTATGCATGCAAGTGATGCAACATTAATTTTTAGCGTCAAATCATATAGGATTTTCAAAGGAAATGCCCTTTCCCTGAATAGATCCTCACCGGTGATTTTATCTTAATGACGTATGTCTTCCCTTATATAGAAAAAAATATAAGAAACTCATCAGAATTAAAAAAAAATTTATAATGATTTTTGATTGCTAGGAAGTCCCCTTGTGCCCTTGCGGATGATGTTTAAGTACTATGGTCAAAGGAAATTTTGAGAAGCTATGTTAAAATTAAATACCAACAGTTATTTTCCACAAATCACAAATTGAATATAGAGTTTGATTGAAAGAAAAAAATCACTGAAATTGAAAATTTAGGTCGAATTGTGTACATCTGAAGCTTGGTTTGCCATAAAGGTATTAGAAATTGTTGGTCATCGATATAAATGCAATATTGGTGATTATTGAGATCCTATTTTTGGAATTATCATTTTGATAATTTGCCATTAAGGCCTGTATTTATTTTCCTAGCCAATCATTCTTTCTTTTTGGTTTCTAGAATTTTGTGATTGTATAAATTTAATCTCATGGATTCCATTACCAGTAGTTCCTATTCCCTCTCTCCCCCCCCCCCCCCCCCTATTCAAGCTCTGAAGTGGATTTTGAAAACATGTGGAAAAATGTTCTTTTTCTCTAAAAGAGAATTCCTTTTAGATGTTATCCCCCACTTGTATCCATCCATTAGTACAGAGTTCTTCTATGAGGAATGGTGACCCTGACTTCTGGTTTCTAATGGTGCTGTTGTGATAATGAATATGTATTGGGGCAGTTAGAAATAGCTCACAAGTATTGGTGGGCTATTATGTTTTCATGCAAGAGCTTGTTGCTTGAACGCTTGATCTCCACTCCTCTAATTTTGCAGAGAAGATAGTATTTGAAGCCAGTAGTATACAAGAGATAATTCTAGTGTTTCCATAAAGGCATAAATTATTGCAGTAAAAATAAATGGGCATGGTTTACTGGAGTATCTGAAAAAGTATTAATGGTGTCACTTTTTCCTGGGTGCATGGATAGAGATGGAGTCTCTTTTGGCTGTGATGACATGTTGGTCAGAGTTTTTCATTTCAAGTATTACATAATTGTTTCATATGTCCTTGTCTTTCACCTAGAAATGGCATTTACATCAAATGTATTTAGGTTTCAAAACATTAATTTGATAATATTTTTTTGCTAGGCAATGCTGTTGGTTTTCGGCTTGATAGCCTGCTGAAGCTCACCGAAATCCGTGCACGTAATAACAAGATGATTCTAATGCACTATCTTTGCAAGGTATAGGAAAATGCCTAGTTTCATAAAAAAAGCTTTTCTGAAGTATTTTGTTAAAATCACTTACATACAAAATGCAACGTGCAAAGTTTTAAGACAAAATGATAGCATAAAAAAACAAAGATGTCCCCTTCAGGTCCAAAAGTACTTTTCCTTGCTTTGGCAGTGTTCCCTTGTACAAACAATAAGATACACAGTAAATATTTCATAAATGATTTCATTTATGACCATAGAAAAAGTTATTATGTGGCCATATTAGAAAGCCCATATAAAGAGCTAGTCCCAGTCTCACATCTGTCCATTCTTGGTGTAATACTTATCAGTCCATTCTTGGCTTCATTCATGTAATAATTAGGAGTCCTAGATCCATGTGGACAGAGTAGACTTTGAAACAGTGGGATTTGCTTTGGTTAAGCTAATGAAGCCCAATGCTAAGTCTGTATCCCTGATTCAAAAAAGTCTCTCGTTAAAAAGTGCCTCCACCTCAGTTACAACATCCTTTTCTACTGACCTAAAATATTTAATTCTGCCAATATTTTATCCGAGTGTTAGTTTTGGTGGTGGATGCTAAGGCAGTTCCCTTCAACTTATCCAGAAAAAGTTTCATCGTACAAATGTGATTTCGATTCTTTCAGTGAAGCTAAAAGTCCTTTTCTACTTTTTTTCAGCTTAATCTGTCCTTGCCCAGAAAAATTGTGTAGTAGATAAAGATTGGTTCAGAATAGGAGGCCCCTTGCCTGCTCATCATAATGAGCAACAGCCATGCAGCACACCTGTATGATAGTAGAGACTATTCCATTAAGGATATGTTTTCTTGGTCATATTTCAGGGGCTGGCAAGGTTTTGTGTTCAAAGTGGGTAATTAACCTTTTGAATTTTTCCAAGGTTCCTTTCTGATTCAGTTCATTTCAGAGCTCCAGAGCCCCTAATCCCAGTGGTGATCAGCCAACATCTAATAACGAGAAAAGTTAAAGTATTAGAAACCAACACTCTATTTTTCTTGGGTCCTGGGGCCCTATGTCGTCATACCCTTTGCTTATGCTCAAGCTGCATGGAATTGATTTGTATTTGGACATGAGAGGTTTCTTGCATGATTGCAGTTTTTGCAAATAAAAATTTGTATTAGGACTTGATTTCTTGTTTATGTTTGTACTGCATGGATAAAATATTCTGCATGGACCAAAATGTATAATTAATTTAATTATGTGCAATATAAATTTCATTTGTTCTTAATATTTTGTGCTTTGTTAAAGTCTATCCCTCGCTGTTGTTTTAGGGGTACACCATGAATTTAATCATGGCGCCATATTAAATGATCAAAATGCCTTTATTTGATTCCAACCTCTCCTGTACTCTCTTAGCCCTGTTTCTCTCTTCAGCGTAGCCCCCTCTCTCTCTCTCTTCACCCCACCAGCCACCACCTTGTGACCACTGCTACCAATTTATCAATTAAAACGATTTGTCAATGTTTGTAAATATTAACACGAATTATGAGAATTTTGAGTTAATATTTATTTTTCAATTATTATTAAATGTAACTTATTTTTTTATTAAATTATACGAAGTATATATTATAAACTTGTAATTAATATAATAATTTTATTTTTTTTTAAATTACAATACAAAGAAGAAACAGCTAAAAATTACAAATCGAATGCATATAGGCACTTGGCTTTTGTACCTATACCATGGTATAGGCGTATGCATTATGCACCTACACCATGATATAGGTGTATGCATTATAGCTTACAGTCCTACACCATGGTGTAGGCATGTAACTGACATCTAGGCCATAATATAGGTGACTGTGTTATGCGCCTTTGCCATGGTGCTGGCACCTTCTTTACATGTCTTTACCATGGTATATTGTTATAGGCGCATAAGACGTACAGGATACATCTATACTATGGTGTAATTGCAAGAACCAACTGCCTATCTAATTTTAGGTAAAATAAAAATTTTCAACTCATTCAACGACATGGAAGATTCCTCCTCAGCCTCCAAGGTGTATGCAGACTGTTGCTGTCAGAATAGGTCCCACCCGATTGTTGGACTCTTGATGATTGGAAATTTGGTGGCAGTTGGTATGGGTGGTGGCAAGCATGGAGGAGAGTGAAAAAAAATTAAGAGGGTGTTTTGGTCTTTATGTATGGCATCATGAACGTTTTTTTGTTTAATTTGTTTTTTATTTTTTATTTTTTTACGTTGTGATTGAATTATCTGTTGTAATATGTGACTGAGGTAGCATCTGTGATATACAGGTGTTTTACTTGACATTAATGTGTTGCTATAATATCCTTTGGCTTTGTGTTAAGTACTTCTGAGCACAATATTTTTCATTTATTTTGCTGATGGTTCATAGGTGATCTCTGAAAAACTTCCAGAGCTCCTAGATTTCTCAAAGGATTTTGCTAGCATTGAATCAGCTACAAAGGTACACCTCTCAGTTTCCAATGGCAGAATCTGTTGTTGCACTAATCCTGATAAGATAAAACCTCCAATCAGATCCAACAAAATTTTTTGGCAGAGGAGATGCAAGCAGTTAACAAAGGGCTGGAAAAGGTTGTGCAGGAATTGTCCATGTCAGAGAATGATGGGCCCATCTCAGATGCATTTCGGAAGGTAGTAAAAATAAAGTTTTTAATTCATCCCCCAGTGTTTAGCTCTATCAAAAAAGCATACTGTACACATGTGATATTCTTGATTGATATCATCAGATGCAGCTCCTCCTATTGCTTAGCAAAACATAGTTTTGTTAATACACCACGGATGAAAGGTGTGTGGTTAATATGTCACTGTGGAATAGTGACTAGTCAACTATCCCATGATACTCTCTCTACAGTTATTGCTGTGTATTTATTGATCCTTGTTTTCCTAATGGTCTGGAAGAAACCACTTTTCTGATATTCTCATCAGAGCCTATTACACACATTCATATCATTAATATTCTTTTTTTTTTTTTTTATATCTCAACTGTTTTATAAGTGTGATAATTGCCCTTCACCAAAGGGTCTTTGATTGGTTGAAACTGCAACCTAGTGCACTTTAAATTGTAGGGAAATTCTAGATGGTTTGTGATTTAAAAAAAGTTCCCTTTTGGTATTTCAAACTGGAGGTCTTCGTCTAGAATTTTTCTAAATCATATGGAACAAACAACAGGTACCCATCATCCATAGCATTATAATTTTTGTCTCTATTATGGGTTAAGATATTATATGGATAATTCCTTTGGAATTGTCTAGGAAGATCACGAAATGCTTAACCTATAATACTTTTCAGCAGACTTGTGATCAAAATACTTTTCAGAAAGAAGGAAATAATTTTGGAAAAGCACTCATGGAATTAATCAAAATTGAAACTGTATTTGATATACTTTTAATAGGCGAGTGGTAAGAGTGTCGATTCACATAATGTCACTCCCTTTCATTTTAGGTGCCTTCAATTGAACTTTCTTTCAAATTTTCAGAATCTCAAGGAGTTTCTCTATATTGCTGAGGCAGAGGTGCGCTCGCTGGCATTACTTTACTCTCGTGTTGTACGTCTAAAGCCTTGAGCTTTCTTTCATTTTTAATGTTTCTGTCTATAAGCTTAAACTGTTGACTCACATAATCAATGGTATGCAGGGTAGAAATGTTGACACTTTAATAGTTTACTTTGGGGAAGATCCAGCTTGTTGCCCATTTGAGCAAGGTAATGTCTTCTTCCAATGAATCTAGTTGCATTCTTATTCGGTAGAATTAGGAAGCAATGTGGCAAATTAAGTGAAGAGATAATAAAAGTAATTATTTGCTTCATGTTTATGGGTAGAATTATGATCTTGTAATTTTCCTCATATAATTTCTAAAAGAATGTGAACAAATTGAAATTACAACCCTATGGTTTAATAATGGCTTGACTTCTATAGTTGTATTCTCGGTGGGAAATAATTTTTTTATGCAAAGGTTCCAACAAGTCGGATGTTCATTAATGATGCTTTTTGTGTTTGTGTGTGTGTGTGTGTGTGTTTTTTTTTTTTTTTTTTTTTTTTCCATGCATCTAACTACACATTTGGTAAGTGGCCATAATTAGTGGGAATGAATACAGATTGTGTGTGTGTGTGTTTTTGGGGGAGGGGGGGCATGCATCTAACTACACGCTTAGTAAGCGGTCATAATTAGTGGGAATGAATATAGATTTGTATGTAATTTTGTTAGGAAATCTTGTGTTCATTACCAGGCATCTAACTACACATTTAGTAAGTGGTCATATTTAGTGGGAATGGATATAGATTGTGCGTGTGTGTGTGTGTGTTGAAGGGGAGGGGGGGGGGGAGCATGCATCTAACTACATGTTTAGTAAGCGGTCATATTATTGGGAATGAATATAGAATTGTTTGTAATTTTGTTAGGAAATCTTATGTTCACTACCATGTTATTGAAACTCTACCTCCAAACATTTGTTTTTGTTCATAAACTTCATAACACACAATACCACCTTTTAAATGGAATTAAAATTTTGTGAAGAAAAAGAGGTATTTAAGGAAGGACTAACATTACCATGGGTACTAGGTATTGAGACTAAAAAATCATTTTATTACTAACTATCAAACAGGCCAAAACCACTATATAAACCTTGTTTGTGTTGCATATGGGCATGTATGTAAAGTGATCTATCTGGTTCACTTCTGTCATATTCTCTTGTAGTTGTCACAACTCTGCTCAATTTCACAAGAATGTTCAACCGAGCACATGAAGAGAACTGCAAGCAACTCGAACTTGAGAAGAAAACTGAAAGATGTAGAAACTTAGTTCAGGACAAAACGGGAAATTAATAACTGATTCCGGCCCTTCCAATAATGATTACAAAAAAAAATAAAAAAATGACTGAAGTGAATAAGATCTCTTCATGTGAGTGGTTGTGGTATTTTCTTGAGAGGGAGAGAGGGGGGATAAGAAGCCTCGGTTCAGCAGCTCCTCATAGGAATTGAGTTTGTCACGAGGAGAAGGTTATCACCTGTTCATTTGCCGCCTCCGGTTCTAGCTTTTGTAATCCTTGGTACGAACCCAATGTTGTATGTTGCTTTCGAAGACTCTCTGCTTTGTTATTTCTGTTTCACTGTATTATAGTAAAAATATAAACATGTCACTACTTCCGTACTTAGGAATGATACGTGATTATTAATGAAATGAATTTATGGTGTAGGATTCGAACAATTTCCCTCAAAATTACTTAAAGATAAAATAATTTCTTATTTGCATTGGTTTTAAAACTAATTCTCACCATATTGTCCACGTAGGATTGGTGATGGCTTCGTTTTTTTTTTTTTTTTTTTTTTTAAATCTAGTTCACTGAAGAACCGCTAACGGTGATAGCAGATCTATACAATAAAACCGCTATCACCGTTAGCAGTTCTTCTGATAAAAATATATCACACTTATAACCTTCTTTCCACTTCCTTAATTAGAAGAACCTCTAATGCTGATAGCGGTTTTATTGTGTAGAACCGTTAGCGGTTCTTCATTGAACCAAAATTTAAAAAAAAAAATAATGAAGCTACCACCAATCCTACGTGGACAATATGGTGGGAATTAGTTTTAGAACCGACGCAAATAAGGAATTATTTTATCTTTAAGCAATGTTGAGGGAAATCCCTTGTAGAAATCTGTATATTCTTTTACCATAGAAGCTCTGTATAGAATTCCGAAGCATAACTTTTACAATTTTTGTTTTGTTTTGTTTTGTTTCGTTTTTTTTTTTTTTTTTTTTTTTGTTTTTGTTGCACTTTACATTTTTATTTTTCTTTGTTGGAAATTTGTCAATTGCAGTCATTTAAAGTTTGTATTTTGCAAAATGCAGCTATTTAAAAAAAAATTGCAAATTGCAGCCCAAAAGAATTAATAACTTGTTAATTGCCACCCAAATTAAATTTTTCCTCGATTTGCGTGCTGAAAAATGTTCCGCAAAGGTTTTAGGAGTCATTTAAGTCTTTCAGGGACTGAATTGAACTCGGAATTGGCAAAAAAATTAACGTAAGTGTCTCGTTTTGCGCATCAAAAACTGTATTGATTTGTGTGCAATTATTTTTGGTCGTGAAAATGAGACACTTACGTTCATTTTTTGCCAATTTCGAGCCCAATTAGATTCTTAAGGGCTGAAATGGCCTTTAAAACCTTGACGGAACATTTTTCGACACCCAAATCGATAAAAAAAATTGAATCGGGTAGCAATTTACAATTTATTAGTACTTTTGGGCTGCAATTTGCAATTTTTTTTAAATGGTTGCAATTTGCAAAATACAAACTTTAAATGGCTACAATTGGCAAATTTTTCTTCTTTATTCATAGAAAATTATTGGGACCTCATGTCGTTAAAAATATAATAATAAAAAGAAAATGATAGTTGGGGATGGAAATGCTCAAAAATAATAATAATAATATAATTATAAAACAAAATAAAAATTTTCCAAAGGTAGTTCCAAGATCCGCCAAATATAATTTTCTTAGTAAGAAATGTATAATGTTGGGAAATTCTCTAATTCCCAAAATACAACCAATTTTTTTTTATTCCCAATCTACCGTCCACGTCACCGGTTCATTGGAAATTATTTTTAAAGCCGGTTTATAAGAAAACCGCTACTTGAAGTAGCGGTATACTGAATAAAAACCGCTACTTCAAGTAGCGGTTTTCCTTATTATATTTTTCTCTCTCCTCTTTCCTCTTTTCTATGAAACCCGCCTCTTTCTCTCTCCTCTCCTCTCCTCTTTCCTCCTCTCTGAACTCCTCTCCTCCCTCCTTCTCTCTCCTCCGCCATTCTCATCATTTCTATTCTCCTTCTCACTTCTCCTCTCTTCTCACTTCTCTCTTCTCCTTCTCCTTCTCCTTCTCCTTCTCCTTCTCACACTTACAACAAAACCTACGCCGCTGCGCAACCAACACCACCACCACTACGCAACCTACGCTCCTTGGTTATTCAGGTCAAATTCGACCATGAAACCTCTAGATCTAGAGGTTTCATGATCGAATTTGGCCGTATTAAACCAAATTTGATGAGAACTTAACATCTAATTTCGGTGTCAAGGTATGGTTTCTTGATTTTAATTTTCTTTCTCGTTTTTTTTTTTTTTTTTGTTAATTTTTGGGTGGTTGTTTGGTTAGGGTTGTAGATCTGGGTTTGGTTTGGGTGTGTTTGGTTGGTAGATGTGGATTGGGTGGGTTAAGGTGGGGGTATTAGGTTCGGTTAGGGTGGGGGTACTGGGTTGTGGTGGTGGTGGTCAAGGTAGACGGTTTTCTGGTTTTTGGATTTTCTGTTTATTTATTATATTTTATTTTTTTAATTTTATATTGTGGGTGGTGGTCAAGGTAGACAGGGTGGGTGGGTACGGTGTTACGTGGGGCGGTGGTGGGTGGAGCTGCGGTAAGTTGTGGCGGTCACTTTCCCCTTCTCCTTACTGATATTTTTTTTAAAAAAAATACAGCAAAACCGCTACTTGAAGTAGCGGTGTTCTTGTGTAAACCGCTACTTCAAGTAGCGGTGTATGAAATTGAAACCACTACTTGAAGTAGCGGTTTATACTCAAAACACCGCTACTTCAAGTAGCGGTTTGTTGCTGGACCGATAAAAAAAAAAACCGATTTTTCCCCTAAGCTGACGTGGACGGTATAGTGGGAATTAAAAAAAGAGTGGCTGTATTTTGGGAATTAGAGAATTTTCCAACATTATTTAGGGAAAGCACTCGTAAGAAATTGATTTAATACATTATTCCTCATCTTTTTAGTAGTCTCCATAAACGTAAAGTGTGCTTTCTCTCTCCAAATAGAAAGACTCTCTTCTCTATCCTCCAAAACAACCCTCCCCTCTTGGAAACCTAGAACGTCGTCGGAGTTTTAGGTTTTAGCCTGTCGCTGTTGAATTTTCTCTTCTATTTAGTAGATAAGTGGCACTGTTCTCCTAAATAGTGCCCACTTTTTAGCCACTAAAGGTTAGTGTTTCCTCCGCAACCAAGGATCCTTTTTCACGAAGGCTTCAAACTCCACTTAGGCCATGTTCACTTCATCTTATTCTTGCTGAATTAAAATATTATTTTTTATTGATTCTTTATTTTATTTATTCATTGAAGTTACTGATTTTTACTGAATAGAACTTATCTTTATTAAACTGAAATTTATTTTACTGACTGAACTTATTAATATTGAACTGAAATTATTTAACTGAATATTTTTTTTAAAGGTGAAGAAACAAGGCTTTAGTGTCAGGCTCTCAGTCTTTTGTCGGATTTTTTTATTTCGGTTTTGATTTTACCCGAAGGTCGCTATAGCAGGAACAAAAGGGACCGTGGGATTCATCAACCTTGGGAGTCCTATTTTCAAAGATTTCCAATGTTGTCGTTTATACTTTCTAATATTCAGGGTTAAGGCTTCTTGTTTGGGATTTAGATTTGTTACCTTAAGGGTTGTAGGATCTAGTTTGACAAGGGTTTTGGGGGAGCTGACTTTGTCGTCGCCGTTATGTGATTTCAAATCGTCCGGCAATAGTTGGTAAAAATAAAGATTTGGTTAGGGTTTCTTCTTTGGTATTATTTAGCCTTATTGATTTCTCGAGCCATGTTAAGCTTCTTTGTGCGTAGTTGTCTAGTTATTGGTTTTTGGAGTTAAGCTCACTTTTAAGTTCGTACTTTGGTTTCCTTGCATTTTTGGATCTTTGCCAAAGTTTGATGCTTTTCAATGCAATCGTCGTTGTAATTGGGGTTGGCTGAGTTTAATCTTGCGGTTATACTTATACATGATGTTTGGGAAGTTAGGGGGTATGTTTACCTCCTATTATAGTATTTTGGCTTTCAATTCGTGTAAAATTGGGGATTTTTCTATTTTTGTGGTCTGATTTAGTTCTTAAGGTTTGTATTGGCATGTTTTTTGGGTGTTACTTCTTTTGATCTGCTTGGTCAGCAAAGTAATCAAAGGTTATCTCTTGGTACTTTTTTTCGCTTAGCGATAAATTCTCAATTCATGGCTTTGATTTTTTTTTTTTTTTTAATCTCATGTTTTCCAAAATGAAATGTTTTGGGCTCCTTAAAGGAAACTTTAGGGGTTTATTGTACGTTAATGGCCTCTAGAAAGGACTAAAGATATCCATAGTTAAGGATACCGAGTCAAATGGTTAAGTTTCGGTCATTTTATTATCTTACCCTTCTTACCTAACATTCAAGATTCTTGGAGTCTTTTAGAGCTCGATTTAGTGTCTGCCAAAAACTATTATGCTCTCTATTCTTTTGTCCTAACACCTAAATTCAATAGAAAATACAAAGGTATTTGGATCTCTTGAAAAATGTTCAGAAGCAAATATTTGAAATTTCAAATCGCCTTGTTGTTATAAGAGAATTATACACTTTACTATTTATACTATAGTTTAATTTGTAATATGTGTAACATTAGAGCTAATAAGGCTTTTGTGAGTAGTTTAGTGGACTTAGTTCATAGTTTGGAATACACTAGTACTTTATGCATTTGTAAAAAAAAAAAAAAAAAAAAAAAAAAAAAAAAAAAAAAAAAAAAAACCTAATTAGGCTAGAGTACCTCCCAAAATATTGCTTTTGACATTCTTTTTTATTATTTACGCTTTGAATTCAAAATCAACTATATGTATGTATTCATTTTGATACATTACAAGTTAAAGATTCTAAAAAGTTATACTTCGTATATAGGAAATGATATGGTTTTTAATATTTGTAACTAGTGTGTGATTTGAGTGATACTTCGGATGTTACGTTGAAGGTCTTTTATTAATTATTTTTTTTTATTGTTTTATTAAAGAGCTTGAAAGAGAATCCTGCATTAATCATGTGCGGCATAGAGAATCCTGTGCATCCAAGGCGAAAGAAGTTTTTTAAACGAGTATTAAAAGTTAGGTGCAATGCGTGGCTTTGCATGTGATCCGGTGAGATAGATAAGGGTTTTTTTTTATCCCCAAAAGGTGAGCACCTTCTGCTTTCATTGACGTTTTAGATCTCTAGTACTACTAACCTAACCGTATAAATTTATTTTATTATTATCATTACTCCGTATATTTTTCTAAAGCTCTCCACAACGTGTTAAAAGAAATGACAGAAGGCAGAGGGTATCAAAATTCAATGATGACTACCATTTGCCAGAAATCCTTTTTTTTTTTTTTTTTTTAATTATAATTTCTAACAGCAGTTGGTTAAAGTAGTGACGTCTAGAACTAGAATTGCGGTTTTTTGTTTTTAAAGCAAAATAAAACACAGAGAAAAGAAAGCCCAGACAGCGAGACAGGATATGAATTGCAACTACTCCATAAGTGATGATGGTTTGACATGAGAGGAAGAGAGAAGGGAATCCCGAGGTTTTTGTTTGGTTTCAACGTAATCAAATGAAGCAGCCAAATAGACTACACGTATACACACACATACAGTCCAAGTGTGGAACTGGATACTACTGTCTACTGGTGTGTATTGTGAGGTAAACAAAGTTTGAAAAATGGAAGAAAGTGGTAAGAGAAACGTGACAACAACGAGAAGAACAGCGACTACCAGAATTGATATGGGCCGAGTCAAGGTTGGCCATGCTACTGGCATCAATCACCCAGAAATGAGTTCGAAGCCCCTGGGCGGAAAGCGAAAAATCTGGAATTCAACTTCCACTACTGCAGTCGTCATTGCCAAACAACAGCAGCAGCAGGTCCTAGAGAGTCCCATTTCCGATCCTACGAGTGCTGTTTCTAATTCCAATCACAATATTAGATCTCCGACTCAGATGCTCAAGAAGACGAGATCTGAACCACTCAAGGAGGTCAGCTCAACCAATGAGACTCAATTGATCAAGGTTAATTCCGAGAATTGGGATCATTTAACAAGTATCACCAACTCCAACTCTCCCAATCAAAGCCCCACAAGTAATGTAGCAGCTCATTCATCCAATATGAACCCCAAATTGACCCTTTGTGATTCAAATCAACATGACCTGCTGGATAATAATGTCAACGATTCCGATAATACCCAAGATCAGGATGTGACTGCCTTTGTGAATACTTGTGGTACAGAGGAGGTGAAGATGGAGGCGGTTCAAGTAAGTCCCAAAGAAAAGATAATCAGTTCTAGTAGTGATCATCATACACTTTATGTTAAGCATGGAGAAAAGAATGAGCTTGTTGACAGTCATGATAAACATTCAGAAACACATGATCAAGGCAGTAGTGATAAACTGATTCAACTTGATCTTTCTAAAGAAAGCTCCATTAAAAACAAGACTAAGAAGGAGCTAAGTCCATCTGCTACCAAGAGCAGTGTAGGCCTTACTACAGGTGCTAAGTCAATTCCAAGCCCCCACCCTTCAACCACAACTACAACTTCGACTCCAACTTCAACAACAGCCTGCTGCAAACCCCTTTCACCCCGATCAAAATCAACCATCGGTGCCCCAACTTCAACTACTACGCGTAAGCACTTACTACAGATCTTTGCACTAGTAATACGTGATTTATTTGCATAATTTGCAGATATATTGACTCTGATTTTGTTTGATGCCTTTTTTTAAAAAAAAAAATAGTTTTTTCCCAATCTTGTTATAGCAACCATGTATATATGTGACTCTTTCCCTTGCTAATACTTGCTACTTTCACTTGCTTTTTCAGGAGAGGCCTTAAATGAATATGATACCTCCACACATAGCAAGCTTCAGACTTTAGGTAAGTTTGCAATTTTGCGTTAAATAACTCCATTCTTTGTTGTTTTTATCAACTACTTCTATGCATTATCAAATGCCTATTCTTGAACATCCAATGTATTGTCCCCCCAGTGGATTTGGTGATGTGGAGAGATGTAGCCAAATCAGCATTCATTTTTGGCTTCGGAACCTTCATTATAATCTCATCCTCCTATGCAAAAGACTTCAATTTCAGGTTAACATTCCTATTGTAATAGTTGTCTCTGTTCCTGAAATGTAGAAGCTTTGGTAATAGTGCTGAAAATTTTCCCTTTTGTTGCAACTGCAGCCTCATTTCAGCTGGCTCCTATATAAGTCTTGTCTATCTCGTCATTGTGTTCTTGTACAAGTCATTTATGAGAAGGTACCTCTTCTAAGCCTTGTTCTTTTCTTGTTCTCCTTTTTCCTACTGATACTTCAAAAATGGAAACAGAGGACTCATGGATAGAGAAGATAGGCGGCGTGAAAACTATGTCTGGGGAGAAGAAGAAGCAGTTTGGCTTGTAAAGCTGGTTCTTCCTTATCTGAATGAATTTCTTCTCAAGATAAGAGGATTTTTTTCTGGAGATCCTGCCATGACAATGAAGGTTAACTTCCTTAATTAAGCAATTAATTACACATTTGAATAAGTTGTCACATTACTAGTTGAGTTACGGAGTACACTATCAATTATCTGGATGTATCCTTGATTAGTTCTAAACACAGATTTTTTTTTTTAGTTCTAAACACAGATTTGATTAATATGTGCTTGTTGTGTGCAAATGAAATTGTAGTTGGCAGTGGTGTTATTTGTCTTGGCAAGGTGCGGCAGCTCCATCACTGTTTGGAAGATGTTGAAGTTGAGTAAGTTTCATCAATTGACCATTATAAAATTACGGCGTATCTAGTATTTTAATCTTTGTTTGGCAGCATCCTCTTTATTGGGATATATTATATTGATTAAATATATACAGTACGAAGTATAATGGCTGGCCTGGCATCAATAAGTTGACCCGCAATGTTTAAGTTGCTGAGTTTAATTAGCTGCGAGTTTAATTTTTTTTATTTGAATTAGTATACATTTGTAATAATTATGTGCACAAACTTGGAGGCGTCAGGAACTGCAAATAAATGCGGATGTGTAATGGTTTACTGGGAATGCTTAAACAAGTCTGCAGTAGCTTTACGCTTTGTTTGTTTGGTGGCTCTACTTCACTAGTACGAGTACTAGTGTAATACGGAGTACGAGTAAAAGAAAAGAAAACTGAGTGTGGTCTCTCACTTTCTCACATCTGCATGTGCATTTGGATTGATGCAGGCTTTTTTGGAGTTTTCGTCATTCCCAAACTCTGTTCTTCCTATTCTACTCAGATTACTGCACACGGTAAAAAAAATTAATTTCAGCTTTTTTTTTTCCTTTCCGTTGCACTTTACTTTATATATATACATATATAACCCTCTTAATACCTCCTCTTGCTTCCACATTCACTTCTCTAAAGAGGAATCCATTGCAAATTGCTATGATACCATGGGTATATGTTAAATATGGATCTGGGATGCACTCGTTATTGGAATTTGAGAGTTTGTAAAGTTCTGGATAGTTGTGAGAAGAAAAAAAGAAAAATAGAATATGAGAAATTTTAGGGTAAAAAAAAAGGACTATTGAATAGTGAAATAAGGATAAAATAAGAATTGGAATAAAAAGGCAAATGAGTAGACTGAGTACTAGTGGAAGTAAGAAAAGGAGATAAAAAGAAAGAAAGAGAACGATTGAAACTATACTCAGTATATTTAAGTATAATTTGGTAAAAGGAAGGGTATGTATAATTCATGAAATGATGTCCCTATCCCCATGCTAACAACGGCAAAATACTACATGTCTCCATACAATTACTCCTGCTCTCCTACTTGTCATTTGCTCCTGCTATTCCAACAATCGGTCTGTACTTAATTGACACATTTCAGCCAAGTTTTGGGTTGGGCGTTTCCGAGATGCCTGGGAGTCATGCTCACATAAAAAAGCTCTAGCATTCGCTATCTTCACCATCATCTGGAATTTTTCTTCAGTAGTTGCTCGTGCATGGGCAGGTAAGGCCTCATCAATCATTATTTGCTCCAATCTTATACTAAAACGATACTTTTGTAATAAAGTCTTGAATGTGGTGATCTTAGAACTAAATTTGATAGATCGTGTCAGTATATACAATGCTTGACTCGATGCCTTTCATATTCATGGCAGCCTTCATGTTGTTCGTGGCTTTTCGATACTATCAGCAATCTTTGATCAGTGATGATTTTGTGGAGGTCAAGGAGCAGACTGGATTACACACACACAACGTTCAGAGAAGACAACATTTAGCAAGACAAGGATGCAGAATCCCAACTTCATTAGAGCAAAAGAAACAAAAGAAGAGCTTCTGATCTAACTCGCACAAATCCAAGTACTTCGAAAAGATAGATGGTTTGTGAGAGACTGAGGGTAAATGAAGTTGAACGTGCGCACTTTATACAGATATAGTTACTTAGTTAGTCTTACCAGCCCATGTCTAGCTTCAATATTGTTAACACCCCTCAACCAATTTATTATGTAAATGTCCATGCACTATCTGATTATCATAAAAGGACCGGCTGTTTTTGTCATTCAGCAAACAGTCTTTGTCCATTTCCGTCCACGCTCATTGCTGGTAAGACTTAAACAATCCAAGATTATATGGTGTTGACACATTACAGTTATTTTCATTATCTCAGCTCAAAGCATTATATGTTGCTGATTTGCCCAATGCAAAAACGTGTTAAGGAACATATAATCTATTTTTGGTCTCTAATCTCCTTAGTCCAATTCAACCTTCTCCTCCTAGCCTTAAGTACCCCTGCATCCTCCTTGCAGTCATGCATGTAGCTCTCCTACCTCGTTATGTCACTTATGTGATTCCCCCTCCTCCATCGCCCGACCTCCTAGTCCTGATCCTATGAAAAGTTATCCTAAATAAATCTAATATACAATTTACAAAGCACATTTATTTGTGCTACAAAGCTCAGAAAAAGCTAAGTTGCACACGTTGTGTGTTATTCTAAGCTTTGTGATACCTGTTAAGTAGGTTATCCAATATTTCTTATGCATTTTTGTCAACTACTAGTAATTTTTTTTTAACTCTTAAAAAGGATACTCACTAAATGAAAACCTCGTAGGAGTAACTAAACACCTCAATTTATAATTTATGTCTATATAGAATTATATGTCTCACATGGCACCGTTCTCATGTACTTGTACTAAAAGTATGCCACAATCACCAATAAGAAATGGATTATAAGATAATTATTCTCACAATTTGTTTATTTATTTGGATCTTGCTAACGAATGTCCCTGGATGTTAGATATGCATTTAAAATGTTTCTTAAAGTAGTACTCCGTATTAATTTAGAAATGCATGTCAAAATCACGCATCAATCAATGTTATTAATGTTCAATTTTATTCAATATTTCTAATTTGTCTTATCTAATACCCGAACGTTCGTTAGCTTTTGCCTATTTATTTATATTAGTTATTATTGTAGAGAGGTGCTATTGTTATCCAGTTGATGCAGCCCACCTTGGGGAATAAGAAAGTGGAGAGAAAATCGGGAATCAAAAATCATGTCTGCGGAAAAGTCTGATAAAGTCCATAGCGATGTGCTAGCCAGTGCGAGACAAGCTTGCTACAAGGTAATCTGTAATCAGTAATTAATGATTTGATAGTTTAATTTTGTGTTTTAATTGAGAATTGAAAGTCAGGCACGGGATGAATTCTACGCTTGTTTGGAGAGAGAATCTGGCAAGGTTGCCTCCGAATGTGCTTCCGTGGGCCTTCTCTATCCTGCAGAATGCAAGAAGTTTAGGGCTAATTTCGAGAACAGTTGCCGCCTTGCTTGGGTACTATCTCCTTCTCTCTTCTTCTGATTCATTCTTCTGATTAATTTTTCTGATCATTAATTCTTCTTAAACCTAATTTCAAAATCAAAATCAAATCCCAGGTGAAGCACTTCGACAGGCTACACTGCGGGAAGAAGAGGACTCAAAGATTATTGGATGATAATGAGCTCAGGAGAGGTCCGTTAACTCTTCCACAACAACCTTTCACCTACAAGCCACCCGCTAATTAGATTTTATTTGTTTAATTGCTTTCTGCCAATATATTCAACTACACTAGCTTATTAGGATGGCTTCCATCTATTTTGGCAGACATGTGAAAAGCCATTGCCAACTGGGAACATGCCGCTCAATTCCCCTGTTCATCATATCTTTTTTTGTGTTTTTCTTCCCTTACTTCAACTATTTCTTCTCTTTCCCTCCTTGTGTTAAATGATGTACTTTTGGTGCTTTTTGTTACCAAATAAACTTTGGATATCTCCTTAAACACTTTGAATTTTTAGGATTGTGATTGTTTTGTTTTGTTTTTTTTTTTCCTTGTTATGTACAACTACACAAGGAATTGTCTCTGTTGACTTGTCCATTATGGGATGTGGGTTTATTGCATTTTGAAGGGTGCTTTTTAATCCCAAGATCACAGTTATATCCATATATAATAAGGATGTCTAGCCTAGTCGAGTACTTAAGGAGCTAGAGTTTCTTACGGGTGAAACTATAGCTGAGCAGTATCAAAGCTGAGGTTGATATAGATGGTGCAACCCTATAGAGTGGTCTTTTTAGGCTAGAGCAATTGACCTGTAGGATCTCTTCTGTTAAAACAAAACTGAAAGCATGAATATCAGTGGGACTACTAGTCAAGGGGAAGCGAAATTGGTGGACATTTGGTGACCGCTTTTGAGATTTAGAAGCCCAAAGCTCATGTTGTTGTTGAGCAAAGTGTGTTGTCGTAATGCAAATATATAGCTTGGTCCATCCAGTTTTATTTGTTGTGCAATGTGCATAGTGCCTGCCTCATGCCTTTGCTAAACTAGCTTGGTCTTCTGCAATTCTAAGGGTCAATAATTAGAAATCACCTTCAGAAGTCCTCTGTTTTTGCTTAGCAATTTTTTTTAGAACTAAAAACACCTTAATAATTTAATAACAATGAACCTTAGAACCCTCAAATGATGATTTATCTAGGTTCTATGTATCATTTATGGTCACAAACTGGAAAACATTGTCAATCAGCATGATCAATTCTCTGGTAAGACAGCCAAAGGATTGTTCTGAATTGGAGGAGGATTGTATATGATTGTTAAATATAATTTCTTAAGAATTGGTACTTTGTATCATAAATCTACTGATTCTTCTTCCTTTTGCTTACTTCTTTCCATGTTCAAACTATGTTAAATTGGTTGGTGGGTGCATTTTTTAGTTTCATAACATTACCATAAAATTAGGTTTCACTTTGGGGTTCTTGAAAGTTAGTTTTATTAAAACTTTCAGATATTGTGCCCATATTTGTTTGTTAAAGGGTTACTAAGGATGGTATAGAGAAGATCCTACATTTTCCCTGACTAGCTGCGTATGAGAGTAGGTGGCTATTCTTTTAGCAAAGCACATTTATAAGTGGTTCCTTGAAGAGGCGTATAGTTGAGGATTATCTAAAATTCTTACCATAATATTTTGAATGGTGGTTTCACATGACGTTGCCAGTCATTTGTTTCTGCTATGTAGTCCAACCAATAGATGATCATATACTAGAAATAGATCCTATTTTGGCAGGAGAAACATATTGGATTTACAATTTGCTCTACAAATTCTACATTGTTTGATACCCCCTTCATCCCAACTTAATCTTCCTGGTTAACTTGGACAGTTTTGCTCATGAAAGAGTTGGCTAAAGGATGTAGGATTGATGTTTTAGGCTTTGTCTTTGTTATCGGGAGGAGAGATTTTAGCAAGTTAACAAGCTGGTTCTGTTCTTAGTTAGTACTTGGGAATTCATCGTCTTAGTGACTTAGCCCTATTCGACCTAAACTGAGAGTTGAAGGTTTAACCCCCAAAAGAATTGTATTAGGCCTGTTGTATCCCCTTGGTAGCAACACGATACTAACAATGATTCTTGTTAGGAAATTGGCCACTTAATGAGGGTGATTGATACTACTACCAGTATACATCAGACAATTTTCTTCAGCGTGGTGGCAATGCTTGTTTTTTGGTACATGGCTCTTTGTTTTGTAAGGAAAGGCTTCAAGAGCTCTTTTGATCATAAATAGAAGTTGTGTTAAATTATTTGAGCTCTTAATCACGACTCGTTGTTTTTTAATACTTCCTCTGTTCTTTTAATATTGCACTATAGGGTTGGGCATAATTTTATTTGGTAATGGGAAAAAGGAAGAGACAAGGTAAAGATACGAAATCGCCTATGTGTTATAAAGTAATGATATATTGGGTATTTATAATGTAAACTTGTAAAGTTGTGACCAAAGATATTTGTTTTGTTTTTTGTTTTTTTTTTAGATAATGCATCCCATTTTAAACATCTTCCCTTCTCTCCAAGTAAAAGTAAATGTGCTCAATTTCAAACGGGGGAACTCCAAGTGGAAAATTGTGTGAGATTTTGAGTAGTGTAATTTTAGTACGAAAATTGCATATCTTGGTATCAAAATACCAAGCAATCATACTATTGTACCAAAATTAAAAATATTTGTAACTTTTTTTTTAACCAAAATTGTACTCACACAATGTGCCACTATGACCTACTCTAAAATGTTGTTGCTTTTGTCGCACTAATGAATCAATATGTCGTGTTCACTAGGGGAGCCTCCAAAGCAATTTTGACAATGAATTCAAAAAGAGTTTTTTGAGCCTATAAAACTCCTAAGCTATTTACTAAACTTAGCCTTTTCATTTAGTCAAACCTTTAAAAGTCCCAATAACCTCTTTTAAAAGTTATTTACCAAACAAGGCCTCCATAAATCTAAATAATGTGAACAGTGATGTTGATTTATGTGGACTTAACAAAAGCAACAAGGATATCACTTAACTATTTCAGGATATGAAGGTTTCTCATCAATCATCATCACTAAACTAGATCACAAGTGAGTGAAATAAAATGCGTAAAATAAAATAGGAAAAATTGGTTTTATTAATCCCAACTTTGGGCTATTACCTTTAATTAATCCTAACTGTTTAGGGTAAAAATTACCCTAGACACGTGACCCAATGGGCTGGTGACACATGGCGCATCGCCATTAGTCAATAGGGCTCCAATCCCATGTTTACACGTGTCCTTGATACCTTTCATGGGGGACTTGTCTGCCCCACTATAAATAGTGGGGCAAACCTCATTAATGGGGGATTAAAAAAAATATAAACATTATCACCGAGCAATATTAATTGCGGAATTCTCCCAATCAGCGAGAAGAACTTTACCTATTAAGTATTCTTTCCTCCTATACGCATACTAACTTGATCGTCGGAGGCGAAGCTCTTACCAACCGGAGTCTTCGTGATCTTGCAGGTACCGGCATCGGCAGCTCAGTCTTGGAATCATAACTCTCCCGCAGGACACATCAAAAAACCCCGAAACATTGGCGCCGTCTGTGGGGAGGGTACTTCCAAGATGACTTCTGATACTATACCATCGAATCTGCACAAACGGCCCTTGGCCAAGCCTGAGGTCCAGACGGACCATGAAAGTGGTGACGACTATGAAATCGACACCTATGTGGCCCTAGACGGGTCCTTTAGAACCAAACGCATCCGTTCCAAAGAAATGAAGGAACGAGGTGAGAATCAAGCTGCTCCCAACAACACAACCGGAATGCCGGTTGGGGATGCCCACGCAGCAGCGAGATCTGCTCCTGTCACAAGAAACGAACTCATGACTTTCATGAATAGTTTCAAAGGCGAGATAAAGGATCTCATCTGGTCAGCCACCCCCCAGAAGGGTTAGCCGGCCAAGAAACCTTCATCCTTTGGGAAGAAGGCTCTGAAAGATCTTGTGCCCACTCCTCATCCCAAGCCCAAGGCGGGGGAGGGGCCCCAGATTGACTTAAATAGGCTCCGCTTCCCTCAAGTGGAGCACAGAAAAGCCATCCGGCACTTACAGCCGGATGGATCCAAGAAAACCTTCTCTGATGCCCGGACGTTTCTCCAGGAGAAGAGAAATCAGCAACTGTCTGCGTCGGCCTCAACGTCGACCATCCCTGACAGTCTCCGCAGTGTCTCAGTCAAACACTCGGAAACAGACCAAGCGGATCAGTCTCGCGAACCCTCCGCGCGATCTGGTCCCAAAGTGATCCAGCCGGGACAATATGGTCCGCCATATGTACCGGGTGGATCCCTTTTTTCCGCACCAGGCCTCTTCGGGGGTCATGGGCAGCAGCTGTTCCAACCCACGGATTGGCAACTGCGCCTGCTCAATCTGGGAGAGCAGCCTACGGCGTTCTCGCCAGACATAACCCAGGCAGCACAGCCGCCCAAGGTCAAGAATGTGTTGGTAGGTGCTTATGATGGCACCTCCAACCCAGAAGACCACCTAATGGCATACTCCAACCTCATGCATCTACAGGGGTTGGATGATGATGCGTGGTGTCGATACATCCCGGCGACCCTGAAGAGCATTGCCCAACAGTGGTTTGGTAATCTACCAGCCGGATGCATCAACAACTTCAGAACTCTAGCGTATTTATTCACGTCAAACTTCTCAATGAACATCCCTGCCAAAAAGACCAGCCTTGATCTTGGGGCACTACAGTAGGGTGAGAAGGAAGGACTCCGGTCCTATGTCAGGCGGTTCAATCTGATGCGAATTCAGATTCAAGGGCTGTCTGACGAAGTTGCTTACACAGACTTCTTCAACGGTCTGAAGGATGGGTCGACCTTCAAGTTCGACCTCGTCCGGAAAAGGGTAGCCACCCTCTAAGAGGCATTAATGGAAGCAGAAGCATATATACAGGCGACGGAGCTTTGTGCTGTAAAACAATCGTCAAATTTCAAAAATCTGGCAGGAAAGATAACCGGCCACAGCAGCCGGCAAAAAAGGAAGACAAGAGAAAAGGAATCTGGGCGGCAGACCGGTCTGGTCAGCCGGCCCAGAAGGCAAGAAGAAAATCTGAACCGTACGTCCCTAAGTACGAGTTCACAAAAGACTGCTCCTCCATTCTCATGGAAATCAAGGATCGGTTGTCCCTCCAGAAATCGGCCGCCATGAAAAGCCCCGCCAGCAGCCGAGATAAGAGCAAATACTGCCAATACCATGAGGATGTTGGCCATGACACTAATGGCTGCTACAGCCTCAGGCGGCTGTTAGACCGTCTAGCTGATGAGGGAGCTCTAAAGTCTTACCTGCCCAAAGGTAACCCCAAAACAAACAAGGGGTAGACGGCAAAACCCGGCCCTACTAACTCCGAAACGGATGAAGAGACAGTCTTCACAACAGCAGGCGGTTTTGCCAGAGGAGGCCTAACCATCCGGGGTACAAAAGACAACATCAGGAAGCTGATCAACTCAGTGGATGAGGGACAGGCGTCGAAAGACACCTTTCCTGAGGTCCTTATTTCTGAAAGGGACCGGGGCAAGGTCAGATGGCCTCAAGATGACCCCATCGTCATCGAATGCAAGGTTGCCAACCAGAAGGTTGGCCAGATCTTAATAGATACCGGGAGCTCGTCTGACCTAATCAGCTATCAGTGCCTGACAAAGCTCAAGTACAAACCCTCCGGCATGCAACAGGCGCCTTACCCCTTGGTCGGTTTTGGGGGAGGAGTGGTGCATCCGGTAGGAAGCATTGACCTTCCTATCCGGTTGGGTGAAAAGGGGCAAGGACGCCACATGGTCGTCAAGTTCTTAGTTATGGAGGAACTGACCGCCTAGAACATGATATTTGGCCGTCCGACCCTCAACGAATCTAAGGCAGTCATCATCCCGTCTCTCATGCTGATCAAATTTGAAAAGGATGATGGTACAGTCGGTTCCTTAAACGGGGACCAGAAGATGGCTAGGGAGTGCTATCTCTCTGACGTCAAGCCAACTATGGGTACAACCAGTCAAGGTGATCCCATAGACGTTGATAACTACGATCTAGCAGTCCCGACTCCAAGGGCAGTCGGTAAGAAAAGAAAGGCGGACCAACTGACACCCGTAAAAAAAGAAAAGCAATAGCAATCACTTGCCGGAGAAAGGTCGGATGACTTTCGACCCCAACCGGCATGAGAGAGCGTTGATGTCGTCCTAGACGACAGCCGGTCCGACAGAACCATCAAGGTTGGGACAGTTTCTTTTAAGGTGTTGGGGGCAGATTTGCTCCAACTGCTGAAGGAATTTAAAGACATTTTTGCCTTTGAAGTGGAAGAGATGTCAGGCGTAAGCCCGGATCTAGCTGTCCACAAACTCGCCGTGGATCCAAAAAAGAAGCCGGTTAGGCAGAAAAAAGAAATCATGGCGAGGAGAGATCTCAGGCGGCAGCCGCCGAGGTCAAGAAGATGTTAGATGCTAGGTTCATTCGGCAATGCTACTACCCGGATTGGGTAGCAAACGTTGTCCTGGTTAAAAAGCTGAATGGAACTTGGCGGATGTGTGTAGACTACACAGATCTGAACAGAGCATGCCCAAAGGACAGTTACCCGCTCCCGCAGATCGACAGCCTGGTCGACTCTAAAGTCGGTCATGCTTTGATGAGCTTCATGGACGCCTACTCAGGCTTCCATCATATACCTCTCTGGAAAAAAAATCAAGAAAAGACGGCATTCGTCACTGATCAGGGGTTATTCTGTTACACAGTGATGCCGTTTGGGTTGAAGATTGCGCCTGCTACATTTCAGCGAATGATAAACACAGTTTTTCGCCATCAGATAGGCAAGAATATAGAGGCGTATATCGATGACATGATAATAAAATCCAAGCTACAGACGGACCACCTGGCTGACCTCCGAGAAACGTTCACCACACTCAGGCGGCACAAGGTCATGCTTAATCCTAAGAAGTGTGTCTTTGGTGTTGAGTCTAGGAAGTTCCTCGGATTTCTGATTGATCAAAAGGGAATTGAGGCTAATCCGGAAAAGGTACAGGCGGTAATTGACATGTAGTCACCTCGCACTGTAAGAGAAGTCCAAAAACTCACCGGTTGCCTGGCGCCATTGGGGAGATTCCTCAGCCGGTCTGGCGACAAATGCCTCTATTTCTTCCAAGCAATTAGGAAGAGGTCAAGGTTTGAATGGGGTGAAGAGGCTGAGGCGACATTTCAGAAGCTCAAGCAGCATCTGCATTCTTTACTAAGGCTAGTGAACCCTCTGCGCCAGCAGGCTCTCTACATGTATCTAGTCGTCTCAGATCACTCCCTTAGTGTTGTTCTCCTTGCTGAGAGAGACGGCAATCAACTCCCGGTGTATTTCATCAGTCATTTCCTTAGAAATGCTAAGCTCCGGTACCCTATGATCGAAAAATTTGGGTTGGCCCTCTACAAAGCAGTCAAGCGGTTGAAGCCCTATTTCCTGGCTCATCCGGTAACTGTATACATTGATCAGCCACTCAAGCGCCCAATGACCACCATAGAGTCATTCGGTAAAATGATCAAATGGGTTGTTGAAATGCAAAGCCTGGAGATAACTTTCGAACCCAGGCGGGCAGTGAAAGGTCAGGCGTTTGCTGACTTCATTGTTGAGATGACTAGGCCGGTGCAACAGGAAAATCATGATTAGGTTTGGAAGCTGTTTGTAGACGGTAGTTCTACAACAAACGGCTGTGGTGCAGGCTTTATTTGCCATTCTCCGAAAGGGGATAAGTTTGCACTGCGGTTTAAGTTCCAAGCCTCAAATAACGAGGCAGAATATGAAGCCCTGCTAGTTGGCATGCGTATGTGTAAGGCAGCGGGAGCAAGGAAAATTGACGCCTGTTCAGACTCTCAATTGATCGTTAGCCAATACCACGGTAACTATGAAGCCACCCATCCGGCTATGATCAAATATCTGCAGGTAATTAGGGAAGAGGCTACGTCACTTGATGAATTCCATTTGATTCAAGTGCCACGGTCTGAAAACAATTAGGCGGATGCGCTCTTCAAGTTGGCATCATCCGCCTCCTGCGATGCGCCGAGGACAGTCTTTTGGGAAGTCATGGATAAAAGAAGTATAGAGCATGATCCCATTGGAATTTTGGACCGAAGCGCCACCTGGATGGACCCCATCCGGGCTTATCTAACAGACGGCTCTTTGCCGGATGTCCCTTCAGAAGTAGCTGCGCTCAAGAAGCGAGCTTTGAGCTTTGTTATGCACCAAGGAGAACTTCTTCGGAAGGGATACTTACACCCGTTTCTGAAGTGTGTAACCCCTGAAAGGGGAAAGGAAGTCTTGGAAGATCTGCACGTGGGTTTTTGTGCCTCGCTTATAGGCGGCAAATCCCTGGCTAAATGAACAAGGCGACAAGGATATTTTTGGCCCACTCTTGAGACAGATGCCATGGACCTGGTAAAGAGGTGTGATAAGTGCCAACGATTTGGCCGGTTGATACATCGTTCGGCAACGGACCTTACAGCTATACACAGTCCGGTCCCGTTTGCAAAATGGGGGATGGATATCTTGGGACCTTACACGCCTGCTTCAGGCGGTCGGCGCTACATCTTGGTAGCCGTAGATTACTTCACCAAATGGGTTGAAGCAGAGGCGTTTAAAGGCATAAAGACTAAGGATGTGATCTCCTTCATTTGGAGAAACATCATCACCCGGTTTGGGGTCCCTATGTCTATGGTCTTCGACAATGATCCTCAATTTGAAACGCTTGTGCTCAAGGGCTGGTTGGGGGATCAGGGTATCTCCCATTGCTTTGCGTTCTGTAGGCAGGCCCCAGGCAAACGGACAAGTTGAGGCCTTCAATAAGATTATCTCATACGGCATTAAAAGGAATGTTGAAAGGGCTAGTGGTCTATGGGCAGAGGAGTTGCCTCATGTTCTTTGGGCTATCAGAACAACTGAGAAAGGGGCAACCGGTGAAACCCCGTTCCTTATGACATACGGCTCTGAGGCTGTTCTCCCTATTGAGCACTATGAACCAACTCTCCGTGTCATGTTGTATGATGAAGAGGCCAATTGGGAGGCCATGCGTCTTGCCCTGGATGCTCTTCTAGAGCGAAGGGGTAACGCCACCTTACGACAAGAGGTCTAACGTCTGATAATGACTAGAGCCTACAACAAACGGGTAAACAAGCGGCCCTTGAAAGTAGGGGACTTTGTACTCCACAAAATGTAGGCAACCGGTAGGGCAAATGAGCAGGGCAAGCTAACCCCAAATTGGGAGGGCCCTTACCGGATTTTTGAAGAAGTTAGAAATGGCACATACCGCCTGGAGACCCCAAACGGTAGGAAGTTGCTAGAACTTGGAATGTAGACAACTTGAAAAAGTACTACTTCTAAGAACTGTAAATCTCTTGTAATTACCGTATGAATAATGGATACAGTTTGGTTCATTACATTTCTGTATACCCATGTCATGCCTTGTGCTTAACACAAGCGGCTTTCATCATTTAATTTTCATATGCCAGGTCTTGTGCTTAACACAAGCGGCTTTCATCATTTAATTTTGATGCGCCATGTCTTGGGCATTACCCAAGCAGCACGTCCGTTGACGCCCATACGGGTGAATTCACTAAAGAGAGCATCTCCCTTTTGGGTGGTAAATTGTTCTAGTGGTCAAAACTCAGGTGGATATAATAAATAGAAATCAAGTCGGTTATATCCGCCTGAATGATCCATTGCATGAAAGAATAGCTGACTAGCACTCCCAAAAGTACAGCCGCCTTTTTCTTTGAAAAGCAGTACAGTCAAAAGCTAGCCCCGAAAAAGGCAGCCGGTACTCCCAGTACATCTAAACCGCCGTCTGCCCCATCTGAAGAGGCAGGCGTAGGATAAATATGTTAATGCTAACTCAATTCTACGCAAAAGCACCTCATACAGTTCGCTATCAATGCTAGCTTTGGGAACCTAACGAAAAAAACGCAGCCGGCAACCTAGCAAAATAAAATCTACACGGTACTTAAAAGTCGCATTCTCGCCCGGGTTGTACGTGTTTAAATATCATCGCTTCCTAATCGGGGGCATACGGATAGCCGCCTAGCTGAGTGCAGCCCTACCAGTCACCTATCCGGGGGGCAATATTCCTAACCCCACCCAGTCTCTGTTTCGCACGGCAACTGTACGTGAAGAAATTTCTAAGCAAAAATTTAAAGTGCAAATAAGGAGAAATCAGTCAACAAAACCAGCACAGCCGGTGAGAAAATATACATATATTAATATTCAAAATAAAATACAATGGCAGAATAAGCCGACTCATCCAGCGCGATTACAAAATAATGCACGGCGCGCAGGCCGGGAGGTCGTTGCTATTCTATCTGCACAGTCACTCGGAACCTAAGTCCCTTCCGGGTTTGACGGGTCAATGGGGACGGAGCTAGGGGCAACTTCATCTTGAATAGCCTCCTCGTTAGCAATCGTTTCCTCCTCCATCCTTTTGAACTCCGCCTCAACCCACTTCTCATAGGGTTCAGGCCCCGGCTAACCCTCTTCTTCAGCCAGAATGGCGAGATCTGCACATTTGTAGGCGAGCTCCCAGACGTTGTAGTCTGTACCCGGATGGATAATGGAGAACGCCCTCTTCATTCTGTTCTCGCAGTCTTCCTCATTCTCCTTAATGAGCCGGTTCTGTTTTGCTTTAAGGGTGGCCTGGAAGTTGCCCTTTGCAGCAGCCGCCTCTTTGATCAGGCGGTCATTCTCTTGTTGCAGGCGGGTGCTGGTTTTCTCCGCCTTATCTAGCCGTTTGAGGGGCTCCTCATGTTCCTTGAGCTCCTTCTCGGCATTGTCCAGCGCCACCTTGAGATTGTCCAGTTTGACCTTGGACTCATTGAGGGCTTTCTGGAGGGTCTTGATCTGGTCCGCCTGTCGCATGATTATAGATTTAGTTTCTAAGTCATGCACAATCATTGAATATTCAGCAACGTTATGTGCGTCATCCGCAGAGAGTTTGGCTCTTCTTACCTCCTCATGTTTGCGTATGTAGGCCTTTTTGAGCCCTTCCACGCGCAGCAGTGCCTGCAACAATACAACCGGCGTCAGTAGAAAAACCGGATGCGTAACATCAAATAAAATGCCGGGTGGGTGCTTCCAGCTTACATCAGCTAGCTCGACCATTACACAGTCGGCATTGAAGGTGTTGATCCTAGGGATCGCCTCCTTCTCGTCCCGGGGGACGACTTTCAGCATGGCTCGGGCATACTGAGCTGCATCCGGCCAGCGGGGGGAATTATCCACACCAGAAACAGACGGTGAGAAAGCTGCATATGCTCCGCCTTTAGATTGCCGGCTGATTGGAGAATCTCTCGGCTGAGACTGAGAATAAGACTTAACCCGCATGGGCAGGTCAAGTAGCGCGAGGTTGAAGGGATTGGTACCTTGTTGTTGGAGACCTCTCTGGCCTCCGTCAGTAGAAGGACCGACTGAGGTCCTTATTGGTGTGACCTCTTTCGAGGCCGCTTCAGTAGTAGACCCGCCGGGGGTCTTTATTGATTTACCGCCTGTAGAGGGCCGGGAGGTGGATGGGGTCTTCTGCACCTTAGATGCAGGCTCCACTAAAGTCGGCCTCGGCCGAATCTGCTTCTACAAGGAGCGAGGAGCTTTGCTCCCATCCTGAAACGAAGTAACAAACGGTCAGGCGAAGAAACGAGCAAAACGGGAATAAAGCAAACAAATCAAAGATAAGTCTGACGGTCTAACCTTCTTAGCCGCCTGAGCAGCAAGCTTTTTCTACAGATTCTCCTTGCGGATGTCTGAAGCCTTCCTAGCAGGCGTTTTCTCTGATGGCAACATGTCCTTTGCTTCTTCTGCAAAACACAAATCAAATACGTCCGGTCAAGGTCAGGACGATAGCAAACATGCATTGTAATCAAAAGAAAATTGTCATCCGGCTTAAACACGCCGGATGAGGCTTTTAACCTACGTTTTCCGAACATGCTGCTAAGCCCGCAGGCAGACAAAAAGGCCTCGTCCCTTAGAAACTCATGTTTGGGCACCCAGTTTCTAGGCACCCTTATTACCTCTCTGGTTGAGAGGGTGGAAGAGACGAGCTCAAAAAAGTGGGAGTCTAGGATTGCTTCCTTATCCCTCTCCGGCACTGGGGGCAACCGACATTTCTACTCCAAAAGTTCCGGTTTCCGGTTGTATGTCTGGAACTCTCTGTTTTCCTCATTTGTTGGAGCCTTGACCAGGTAGAAGCGGCTCTTCCAGTCCGACCACTTAGACGGTTTGTCAAGCGTCATGAAGTACAGGGGGTAAGTGGTTAGGGTGTACAAGGCTCTCCAGCCACCTGGTCTCCTACTGAAGTAGTGCATATGGGCAAACGCCTCCCATCCGGGGTTCAGATCCTGCATTTCGCAAGCGGCGATGTACCCGAGAATATTCACCCAAGAGTTGGGGGTGAGTTGCCAGATGCCCAGGCCATACCCCCTTAGTATGGCCTTTATTGTGTCATGAAAAGGGAAGCGGAGCCCCGCCAAGACTGCCGCCTCGTAGCAGCCAAACCAGTCGTCTGCGTTGCGCTGGTCATCCTCCCAAGCAATTGTCCCCTTCGCAGGCGGGACCACCAGTCTATATCCCGTTCCAAGGGTCCGTTTGAGGATGAAATCAACCAAATTATTCTGCATCATGGCCCTATCTTTGGTAGAGACGGTGATCATCAAAGGATCGCCCTTAGTTTGTAATAACTTGCTATTTGATATGATTTTAGGGTGTTTTGAACCTAGTTTACTTGATAAAATTTGCGTTTTGGTTCATTTTTACTCTATTATTATGCAATTTTTGTGTATCCTATGCTTCACGGGTTGTTGGTGTTTTTGTTGAGATTCTAGGTCCAAAAGAACGACCAAATGGAGCCCATGGATACAAAGCCGAGGTTCGAAGCAAGAAGATGGTTGAAAGAAGCCAAGGAAAGGAGCAATATAGAAGAAAAGATGGAAAAAAGGGCTTAAAAGACCCTGCACGGCCGTGCCAGACCTTGCACGTCCGTGCAGGAGGTTCCAGAAAGTTTCAACAAGCTGCCAAGGCCTGCACGACCGTGCTTAATTTGGCACGTCCGTGCAGAAGAGGCTGCACGGCCGTGCCAGACCTTGCACGTCCGTGCAGGAGTGCCAAATTAAGCACGTTCGTGCAGATGTAGCTGCACGTCCGTGCCAATATCTGCACGTCCGTGCGGGACTGCTCGATTTTTAGCAGTACGTTCTGCCTCAATTCTGCCCCCTTTGCACGTCCGTGGCGAATCTGGCACGACCGTGCTTATGCTTGCACGTCCGTGCCGAATCTGGCACGTCCGTGCGGACCTGCAGTCAAGCCCGATTCTTGTTTTCTCCATCCTTTTTATTTGGGGGTCTTATAAATACCCCCTTTGAGCTCATTTGTACGGACTATGCAGTTTTGTTTAGAGCTTTCCTCTTAGTTTGTAGTCTTAGAACATTAAATTCTCCAATCATTAGTTACTTCTTAATTTTTAGCTTGGAAGCATTCAAATTCAATCATTGTAGAAGACAAAATCCACCATTGTTGCTCACTTTGAAGCTTCATATTAACCATTTCTTACTCATCTTTTCTACTTCTCTTTACTTTGTTGTTGATTACTTGCTTAATTCTTGCATGCTTAGATTGTTAATTAGCTTAATCCTTAGTTTGAACTTGTTCATGAATTGCTTGAAACCTTTAATTGCTTTAACCTCCATGGATTGTGAGTAGTCTAAATTCTAGGGTTTGGGTAAAACCCTCAATGTAGTCACTGATTACTTGTTGCATGTGCTAATTTGGTTGTTGTGGGATGATGATTAGTTTAGCTTAAGTGGTTTAATTGCTTAGTTCTTGTATATGGCCATTGCTAGAACTATTTATCCAAGCTTTCTCAACGAAGGATCGAGAGATGAACTTGAGTTAGCTCCCTTATGCTTAATTGACCCGAAATTCCATGAGAATAGGGATTACCGGTCAAGGGAATGTTTATGTCATCGTGATTATGCTTTAACACTTGTTTTATGCTATGTAACCACGAGAGTAGGTTGTATTCACGATTCAAGTAATCCCTCTAGCTTGAGAGAGTAGTTGGGTGCTTTAGATGACTTCCCCTAATTTGTCCCATTAATTTACCTTGATTGTAGCATGCTAATTGTGATTTGTGATGAAGTTGAGTGGTATAACCCAAGCCCTAGATTCCTCTTAATATTGTTAATCTCCTCTTAGCTTTAGTTGAATTGAATTAGAAGAAGTTACTCAAAACCAACCCAATTTAGAATTCATTTAGCTTATTTAAACGGTAGTACTCGGTGGTTGATTCAACGCCTCTCTTGGGTTCGACCCTTTTCTTACCCTTACTATTGTTAGTGAGACCAAGATAGGAGTTATTATCTTTGGTAGGCTCGACGACGGCCTATCTAATTTTGGCGCCGTTGTCGGGGAGGCAAAGTCATAGTGAATGTATTATTGTTGGTCTCTCCTCCTCCTCGCTATCGACGGATGTTGTTAGATAGCTAGAGCTGCTCTCCACAGGACCGAGAGCAGAGCCGGAAGCGGAGGAGGAGGCCTCTTGGGACTAGTTTCTTCGTTATACGGAGGCGGCTTCCTCACCGTCTCCCTGATCAGAGCCTAGAATGCTATCACTAGGCGTACTAGGAGTACCTCCGGGAGATCCCACGACCGCCTCATTAGGGGCCCTCTCATCAGGCGGAAACTCGTCAGAGCCACCGCCTCCGTAGTTGGGGTCCACAGCCGTCTTCCTAGTTCTGGTCATTGTGTCCTGCACAGACACGAAGGCGGTCGGATTGGGAGACAAACAAGGCAAATCCCAGAGGCTATAGTCGGTGTTTCCAGTTCTAGACTCACCCGTACTAATAGACCAGCTGGTTTCATTATAATGTTCCGGATGGGGGTATAAAGGGTCCATCTAACTATGGGACAAATAAACAAGAAAATAAACAAAAGACTCAAGCGTAAATACATGGAAGAGCTTGAAAGAATAGAGGCGGTACCTAAAAGAAAGAAGGAGAAAACCGCTTGGTCGCTGAGAATTTCTTGGGATTGCTTGCGAAGACACAAGCGTCTCTTGAGCTGGCTGTGTCGTTTGAAGTGCATGTGCAAATTTGGCTTGCTATCAAACCCCCTAGACGGTTATAAATCGGCTGCTCTCGAAAATCAGAAAATTTCAGAATTACTCTCAATACCGGCTGCTCTCGAAAATCAGAAAATTCGCAAAGTTTGTAAATGAGGGCTCGGGGAGGGGACTTGGCTACTTATAGGCCCCTCCTCAGAAGGCGAAGAGTCCTGACCCTTCACCTTCTACTTCTCCCGCTTTTTCACCCAAACAGCCATAATCCAAAGTTCTTCACAGGTGCCACGTGGCACGGCCACGTCAGCACCTGTGAGGGGCAAATGTTTAGGGTAAAAATTACCCTAGACACGTGGCCCAATGGGCTGGTGACACGTGGTGCATCACCATTAGTCAACAGGGCTCCAATCCCCTGTTGACATGTGTCCTTGGTACCTTTCATGGGGGACTTGTGTGCCCCACTATAAATAGTAGGGCAAACTTCATTAATGGGGGATTCAAAAAAAATACAAACATTATCACCGAGCAATATTAATTGCGGAATTCTCCCAATCAGCGAGAAGAACTTTACCTATTCTGTATTATTTCCTCCTGTACGCATACTAACTTGATCGTCGGAGGCAAAGCTCCTACCAACCGGAGTCTTCGTGATCTTGCAGGTACCGGCATCGGCAGCTCAGTCTTGGAATCGTAACTCTCCCGCAGGACACATCAAAAAACCCCGAAACACTAACTATCGATTATTTCTGAATTATTCCAACTTTGGGGTTATTGACTTTTATTAGGTGTTACCGGTTACTACGTGTCAACACTCTATTGGTCTAAAAGAAATTTTAAAAAATACAAAAAATTAAACTACCCCCAACCCGGAAACATCCACTGCTGACAACTACACCACTCACTATCGGGGACTTTACACTGCTGGCAGCCAAATCCTACCCATCCACTACACCCCTACCCACTAACAACCCCCAGACCCTACCCATAAACTTCACTACGCCACCGCAACCACAAACCCCCACCTAATAACCTCACCCACAAATTCGTTTAGCGGTGAAATCAGGGGTAGGGGTTCCCCTACCCACGAACAACCCCCAGACCCTACCCATAAACTCCACTGCCCTACCGCAACCACAAACCCCCACCTAACAACCTCACCCACAAATTCGTTTAGCGGTGAAATCAGGGGTAGGGGGTTCGCAACTTCGTGGGTAAGGGTTTAGGGAGTGGGGACGTTTGTGGGGTATGGGTTTTCCGGGATAGTTCGTTTGTAGGGTAAGGGTTTAGGGAGTGTGTCGGGCTGGGCAGTGATGTTTCGTAGTTGCTAGGTGTGTGGATGTCCGTTCGGGGAAGGGAGATCATGGGATGGGGGTTCGCGGGCAGGGGTTGGGGTCGCCGAATAGGGTAGGTTCGGCGGCTGGTTTGTTGGTTAGTAGTGGAGGGAAGGTGCGGGCTGCCAAGCTTGGTTGTTTTCCGGTAAAGAGGCTGGCTGGGAAGGAGGAGGGGAGGTGGTTTCACTATTTTTTTTTTGTTTTTTTTTTGGCTGGGTGTAGGTTTGAATTAAGTGCCTGCTCTACAGCTCTACTCATTACAGTCAGTAGTAAGAATACTTTTGTTCTATTCTGTAATAAGGTCTGATTCTATTCAGGACATATCTGTGACTGATCTTCCAGAAGATCCAGAAATACTATTTTCCTTTATTTGGTTTGGTTTGCTGTATACTTTCCAATTCACGACTCAGAGTTCGAATTGGCCACGAACTGCATTCTGACTCCATTACTTGCTGGATAAGCTCTTGCTCATATATTACTTTGTGAACAATGCCTTTCCTTTATTAGTCAGTCAGAAGATTATTGCAATATATACAAATACACTTGAATATAATATAAGCACCGATGCCAGTATGTATTGTCCAGGGAAGAGATTCTGGTTGGTACTGTTCCAGATTAGTCATTGTCTATTTTAAGAAACACATGGAGCATGTCGAATGCAATCTTTCCGTTCTGCTACTTTGAATTCCCTTTTGACAATGGATCCTGGTATTGTGGACAAGGGCAAAAGACTACTGTGAGATTTTTATGCTTTGAGGAAGGGATTAGACATGTGCACTTTATAAAATTGATTGAAAAAAAAACACTTCACCTTTTCTTTAGGTCACCGGTCATTTGGACCTGATAAAAGTCAATACCCGCTAAATTTGGGATTATTCAGAAATAATTAATAGTTGGGATTAGTTAAAGTAAATGGCTCAAAGTTGAGATTAATAATACCAATTTTTCCAATAAAATAAGTGTACTTTTGGATTTCGCCAGCCCAAAATCAAGTAATAATTATTTTTAGTTATTAGTTTTTAAAATATTATGGTGGCTAACATTGCCTGTGCATAACCAAACATGTTTAGAGAGTTCCTTCAGGGATTAGCCACATTAATGAGGGAAAAATGTAACAAATATTATTAGGGATATAAATGTATGCACTAAGAGTTAAAATAAAGGCAATTAGCATAATGAGCGCAAATAAGTAAATAAACATTTTAGATGGTATAATTGTCTAAACATTATTCATAAGAGTTAAATAATTAAATCACACAAAGAAAAACTTAAATGCAATTAACATTATATCAATAGGGGCATATAAGTGAATAAATATTTTAAGGATATAATAGTCCTCACGCGATTCATATATGTTTTCTCATACTTTTTAAATGTAGTGAAGGGATATATATAATTGTCTACACGCTATTTTTAGATGTAAGAAAAAAATAACGTTAATGAGGGCAAATAAGTAAATAAACATTTTAGAGGATATAATTCTCCAAACACTATTAATAAGCATCATTAAATTGCACAAGGAAAGGCTTAAAGGCAATTAACATCATATCAATAAAGACATTTATGTAAACAAACGTTAAGGATGTAATTGTCCTCACACTGTGGGCGTGTTCGACAATAGTTTTTGAACGGCTTTTAGGTAGCTTTACTTAATAATAAAAAAATATGTGTTTGACATTGTAGTGGTTGGGGTAGTGTTTATTGGTGAAGGTAGATTTTATCAAAAGGTATAAATATTAGTTTTTGAAGATTAGAGGTAGCTGTTGAAAATTTATTCTATAATTTTAGGAAAAAAAATATTATTTTTTTAGCTAATAGCTAGTCAACCGTGCCTTACTTTACCGAACCCTCATACTTTAATTATATATTTTCATAGCTAACAGCTTGCTGACAGCTAATAGTTACTTGCACAGCAGTTACCACCACAGCTAACAACTACCTCCACTATATTTTGCCGAACACGCTCCATTTATAAGTAGCTCATACTTTTTAAAAGGTATAGATGAGAATTTTAATTAGATTTTTTTTATGAAATTTATCATGCTACAATGACATTGAACAACCCTTTTATCCAAGATAAAACACTAAGGGACCGTTTGGTTGGGGGTATTCATCAAAGGGAATGAGAATCAACTGCCCTAATTCCCTTTGTTGTTGTTTGTTTGGCATTTTCCCCCCATTCCCTTTACCTTCTCCATTACCCCAAATCCTTACAACTTGTTTCCCCACTTCCCCTAGGTGTTTCCGTTCCCTTTCCCTGGCCACCACAACACCTTATATGGGATTATTAGAACCATTGGAGGCACACTAACCCCATAGTTGGGATTATTAGATATAAACCTTAGTTGGGATTATTAGAAGTAAATCGCCCATAGTTGGGATTATTAAAGTGTATTTTTCCTAAAAAATAGGCTAATTATGAATGATAACTTGAAATTCATATTAAAAAGGAGTTCTAACATTTTTTCAAGAATAAAGGAATTAAGCATAAGAAAGGGGCTTAATGATGCGGATCAAAAGCATCATGATTAGAATTTTAACTACTTTCTTTAATTTTGATTGATCTATTAATTGTGAAATTGAGTGGCGTCAATCTAAAAATTATGCATGGTTAAAAGATTTAGTTGTTTGTATTTATAATCAATTAGTATGCGTGAATTAGATTTTTTTTTAAGACATGCGTGAATTAAATTAGTGTAAGGAAAATCTGAATTTTTATCTTTTAATAAGATATGCATCCTCCGTTTTTAAATACTTGCTCCATTTCTACTTTTTGCACTATTCATTTATCCTACTTTGACTAATGTTTGTGATTTATACATAAGAAAAAATATAGTCTTGTGGGTACTCGTTGGAATCGTCTCAATGAATACATTATTAATTTTCAATTGTTATAATTTATACTTGTTAATAATTAAAGATATAATTGATCAAAGATTTGCATCGGTATACGTGCTTAGGAGAAATGGAGCAAGTATTAAAAAACGGAGAAAGTAATTAAGATTTCCGCTTTTTTAGGGATAGATTACTTTAGGATTAATTTTATCTTTTCGAAGCATAGTTGACATGAGATGTATGCCTTATAAATATGTTTATTTTCATTAATAAAATTCTGAATGGATTAATTTTGAAATTTATAAAGTTTTACGTGAGCTTGTGGCCGTGTATTCATGGCCTTGTTAAGATACACCCAATAAGTTTTTATTTTGATGATTAATTAAAGGATGATTATTGATCATTTAGGCCCCTCACTTCACTTTATTTATGCTGAACTAAAATTATTTGTACTAAACTGAATATATTTTTGCTAAACTTAAAATTATTTTTACTGAACTTAAATTAATTTTACTGAGCTGAAATTATTTTTACTAAACTGAAATTTTTTTTTGCTTATTTTCTATTATATTTCTTCTTTAAGTTTACCAGATTTTTACTGAAATGAAATTATTTTTACTGAACTGAAATTATTTTTGCTGATTTTCTATTATATTTCTTCTTTAAGTTTACCAGATTTTTACTGAAATGAAATTATTTTTACTAAACTGAAATTATTTATGCTGAACTGAAATTATTTTTGCTGAAGTGAAATTAATTTTACTGAACTGAAATTATTTTTACTGAATATTATTTTTTTAAGTTGAAGTGAACAGGGGCTTAATTATCAAATGAGAAAAATATAATTTTGACCCATCAATGTATATAAAATTTTCAAAGTTTTATAACTTTTCACCATTCTAGACTGAGTTATCTTTAGGAATTATTAACTTTTGGTACCACTAAAATACCTACTTTGATTTTTGGTACCTATTTTTTTTTTTGGTCAAAATTGGTTTCAACACTCTGAATTATGGCTTAGGTGCGCCCAACACCCTATACTTTGTGTAATAGCCTAAACGCCACAAACTAATGACTTGGGTACAAAGCGTACCTTCAGTGAATTTTCCGGCCATCATACTTGCCGAAGCTAGTGAATTAAATTTTTATTTTTTGATTTGCGTGCCGAAAAATGCCCAGTTATGGTTTTGGGGGTCATTTAGGTCTTAAGGGTCTAAATTGAGCTCGTAATAAGCAAAAAAATAACGTTAATCTTTTAATCTATTTTCTTATTTTCTCTCCTCCATTTCCCCTCCCCTCACACGCACACCACATGCACCACCCACCACCGGTGGCCGGCTGCCACCACCACCACCACAGTCGACCTCCACTAGCACATGCCGGCAGTAGCAGCAGCCACGAGGAGGCAACAACAGCCGTCCTCCCCTTCCCCTTGTGTGCGTGCATGAGTTTTGATTAATTATTAATATGAATGTTGTGTAATGAGTTTATGATGATTTTAATGATGATTTATAAAAATAATTTTCAAATTATGTTTAGTATTAAAAACCCCAAATTCATGAAACCCTAGGTTTTTAAATTGATGATTATTGATGGGAATTTGTTGTGGTTGGTTTAGAATATTGAAATTGATGTTTTTAAACTAATTTCAACAAGTTTTAATGGTCTTATATTGCTGTAATTTTAATATAGAGGCCAAATTATGAGTTTCTTGAAAGAATTTTAATTACCCATTAATTGGGAATAAAACTAAGTAATTCTAATTAATTTTCAGCATGTTTTATGAGGTTTAAAGGTGTTTTTACACATGTTTATATTGCTGGAAATTTTCTAAGGATATGTATTAATGCCTTTAGGTAATTGTTTGTTGTATGAGAGTTTCAAGTAAGTGATTTTGTTTAGCCATTATTTTTTTGAGATCATATTCGAGGTACGTACGTGTACTCGATATTTATTAAGCGTGTAAAATCATGCTAGAATATATTCTGATTAATTTCAAGTTAGTATCATGCTAGGAATTGGTTGGTTTGTGGAATTGAATTGGATTTGATGATTGGTTTATGAGGCATGATTATTTGAAATAAATTATTGTTGGAATTGGTGATCTTTGAATATTGTATATGGACCACACTTTTATTATTGGCATGATTGAGAGGATGTTTAATCAAACTAAATGTTTAATGGAGTTTGAAACATTGAAAGGGAATTTGATTATGGTTCACATAATTTTTATTGATGCTTTAAGCATGGAATTTGAGATATTTATGTCTTAGTACACAGGGATAAATCATGTTGCGATGCCTAAGCACACTTAAGATGTTTACACACCAAGGGATAGGATTTGTGGTGCTTTATGCGCTTAAGGTGTTTCTACACCGAGGTAGTTTAAAAATGGTTCAACACTAAAATAAATGTGGTCACTAATTATTCAAGAGTTAAATCGAAATGTTTGATTGTTTGAATGATTCATGTTGATTGATTGTTTCATTGTTTGAGAGTCAACACAAAGTCTAAAACATGTAAATAACGTAAAGTGAAAGAGGTTACGCACCTAAACTCTCGGAACGTATATACCTTGGGTATGAACATATGGGAGAGTTATGAGATTTTATATTTAACCATAGCTTCTTCTGGGGGTACAAGACGCTATACTTTCCTTTTATTATTATAATTATGCGCAGGGACGTCCGTCACTCATAAGTGACATTAGTGCCTACCTGGCCTGGTTAGCTCCCGGAGTGGTCACCCCAGTTCTTTGGGGCAGGGATTTGGTTGGAAACCCGTTCGATACGTAATAAAATAAATAAACAAATGAGTTATCTTATGTTTATGTTATTGATTGTATGTTGAACACAAGGCTAAAAGTAAAATGAACGATGTTAGGTTGTAACTTGTAAGCATGTTAGTGTATTTCGTTTATGCTTATGTACTTAGCATTGTTGATTGTTGTGTTTATATGTTTGTTTGGCCTTGTCTTTATCTTGGCCATACGACGATCCATTTCTTATGGCTATTAGTAGGGACAGAATAAAGAGAAGCTTTTCAAGTGATGCTGCATATCCATGTTGGAGAAAAGAGTGAAGAGTAAATCTTGTTTAGCCTTTATTATGAGAATATGATTTACTTTATTTGTTTGGATATTATTTATTTGCTTGTGGAGACTAACATATTGGTTTCAAATAATGGTTTGGTTTTTAAAAGGGTCTACAATGGTTCCAAGTTATAGGTTTGACTTTGTTTGGTTTTGGTTTGACTTTGCTTTCGTTTGATTTGACTATTGGACTTTGTTTTATTTTGAATGATTTTAAAAAGAGTCTTCCGCTGTGTGTCTTTGATAAAGTCTTAGCCGCTATCGCGGTGGCGGTAATGTCTTAGTTATTTCCTATTTCGTATTTTTAAAAGGGTAAAACAGGTATTTCAAAAGGGGGAAATTTAACTTCTAGGGTGTTACAATTGATGGAAGAGAAAACTATTAGGGGTGAAAGTAATTCGGATTAAAACCGAACCGAACCGAAAACCAAACTGCATTAGGAATTCGATTTGGATTTTTTTTAATTCGAATCCGAGCGATTCGGAAAAATTTAAAAATATGAATTGCGGTTTGGATTCAGTTTGGGGTTTTAAAAAACCAAAAACCGAATTATAAAGCGAAATTTCGAACCATTGTATCAAGCCCATATCTTCCTTTATAAAGTATCCCAGCCCTTTTTCTCGTTTCATATATAAACCAAAATAATAATAAAAAACTCTAATTCCCATTTCCCCTTCCAGACTTCCTTAGTCTCTCACTCTTTCATAAAGGTCATAGCTCACCGACCATATCTTCTCCAGTTTTCCCTCCTCTCTCAATTTCTTCGACATTGTTAATGAACACTAAAAGTGAATGTATACAACAAGAAAAGGTTAAATGATTGCAGGAATCATCTGAGTGAAGTTCGGTTACAAATGTTGTGAAAGAAGGAAAAAAAATTTTGTTTGGATTGGTTTCAAATTAGAAAAACCGAATTAGTTCGGTTTGATATGAATTGGACCGAATTTTAATTCGATTTGGATTTGGTTTGAGAAATTCAAAATCGAATTAATTCGGATTGGATTCGGTTTTGGCTATAATCCAAACCGCAAACCAAACTTTTACCTCTAAAGACTACTTAGTCACGTGAGATGGAAAATCAAGTGGGATGGAGTTCAACAAAAATAAATATATATATTTTTTTATAATTGCTTTAAAATATTGAAGATTTCACTTTTTAACGGAATATCAATTTGCCGGTGTCATTTATGTTGTTATGTGCACCAAAGTGCATAGTTTGTGATGTGGAGTGTACCCTCAAAAGGTTGTGTTGCTACATGCACCTTTGTCATAATTCGTGCTATTGCGGTTAATTTTTCCAAATTTAAAAGATAGAGAATTGTAGTTTTTACAGTAAGGAAAATTGGTTTTCATAATCACAATTTTGAGCCGTTCATTTTGAATATTCCAACTTTTGATTATTTTTTAATAATCCGAACTCTATAGGGTATTTGTTTTTATTGGTCCCAACCGGTCACCCAACCTGTTATAATATGTTATTGGACACATGTCACCACGTGATTGGTAAAAAAAAACAGGAAATAAAACTAAAAAATAAAATAAAAAACTAAGCCCACCCCACACCATCCTTCTTAGCCAACCCCCACCCTACGACCGCCCTATCTCTACCCACCCACACTTCGGCAACCCTCTTCCCCACCCCACACCCGCCAGAAACCACCTTCCCTCTCAACCACGGAAACATCCCCTACCCCTAAACAGCTCCGATTCCCAAAAGGTTGTGATCCTACATACACTTTTTTCATAGTTGGTGCTGTTGCTGCCAATTTTTCCAAAATTAAAAGATAGAGAGTTATAATTTTTATATGGAAAAATACACTTTAATAATCCCAACTTTACCCAATTTGCTTTAAATTCCCAACTTTCAATTATTCTTCAATAATCCCAACTTTTATCTGCGTTTTCTTTCTTCAATCCCATTTACCGGTAACCTAAAGAAAAGGGGTTATATTTTTTGTATAAAAATAAAATTTCCACATGTCGCTTGTTTATTGGTTAAAGAAAATTAATATGTATATTAAAAAAAAGAAAGTTTAAAAAAAAAGAAAAAAAAATCAAAGCCCAACCTGCCATGACCACCGCCGGTGGCCATGGCCTCCCTAGCCCAGCCCTATTTCGTATCCTGATTCCTGATTTCCGGTGCCCATAGCCAATTTTCGACGCCACCCTTGCTTCCCCCACCCCAACTTAGCCCCGAACCGTAGTCGTAGGGAGCTTGGGACTGATTTTTTCGAAGGTGGGGAAGGGAGGAGGTCGGTTTCTGGGTTGAGGGAAAGGAGGGGTATCGATATAGGTGGTGTGGGAAAGGAGGGGGCTCCGGTTTCAACGGTGTAGGAAGGGAGGAGGTACATTTAGGGGGTTGGGTTAGGTAGGGGAATATTATTGTCGTGGCGTTGTAAAGGGCAATGGCGATTTCCGAGGTGGGGTTGGGGAGAGGAGACCGATTTCCAATGTTGGGGTGGTTTGGCAGTGAAAATTGGGGCTAGTGGCTGGTGGTTGGTTGGTTCTAGCGTAGGTTGTGGAGTTGAGCCTCTCATTGGTGGCTGGTGGTTTGCATTTTTTTTACATTTTATTTTTATTTTTATTTTATTTTTTAGACATATCACATGTTGACACATGTTAGGTTACCTAGAATAAAGGGTTGTTGACTTATGTTGACCGGTTTGGGATTGAAGAAAGAAAATGCAGGTAAAAGGTGGGATTATTGAAAGAACGACCCTTTTAGGCATTTTTCACGGGTATTAAGAAACTTAAGTGGGAAGTACAAGTGTATGGAGAAGCTAATAAAAGTAAATTGAAAAGGTAAATTCACATGAGATTTGTAAAAAAGTAGAGAGAGAAAGTAATAAAAGTACATGGAAAAAACAAATTTACTTGGAGAAGCTAATTTTGCACAAATATTATTGCAAATTGGAGGGTATTTTAATGCAAATGAGATGAACATTTTGGGACCAAAATTTGACCAAAAGGTCGTTCTTTTAGGGACGGAGGGAGTAGATAAGTCTTGGCCCTCTCGAGTTTTAATTTATGGCTTCGTTCCTGGTTCCAAGAGGTGAGATAACTGTGAATGAAAGATTCGAGATAATTGGGAATTGAGATAGATTAAAAAAAAAACTAATCCTTAATCCATATAAGTGGAGCTATTTTAGGAGGCTGGCTCTAGAGTCTTGAGTTTTCCTTTGCTCGGAGGTCTAAGTGTTTCCCTCTTGCGAGTACAAGCATTGCTCCTCTCTTGCGGGAGGTTTTCTAGGTGTTTTGATCTATGAGTGATGGCTGAAGAGATTGTAGAGAAGTGGGAGAAACTAAATATCACAACGGAAGAAGATGATATTACGGATTTAGGTGATGGAGAAGGGGATAATTCGGACTAGAAACTTGCCCTTTAATTGGTGGGAAAACTTTTGACGGTTCGTTCTTTTAATTTTGAAGCCTTGCAGCGAATGACAAGCGCACTTTAGGGCGCGCTTTAGAGCATATTTTAGGATGATTTTGGATGTATTTGGGGGCCGCTTTGGCCGATTATTACCTTGTTATGCTTACGTTCCCCATATTACGTGCTTCACGGGTTTTCGGTTTGTTTTTGATGTGTTTTCAGGTAATATCAACCGAGTTTAATCGGATCCCGAGCCCTTAATGCGTAATCGAGCTAGCCTTGACCGGAGTCCGAGGAGTTAAGGAAGTTCAAGTGCCGTGCATTGATTACATAGCACAGGCAGCACGGCCGTGTTACCATAGGCACACCCGTGCTGGCCTATAAGCAAGCAACCCCAGGCAAGGCAGCACGGCCGTGCAAGCCAATAGCACGGCCGTGTCAGTATCCACGCACCAGCACGGCCGTGCAGGACATTAGCACGGCCGTGCCAGATGTTGCCCGTGCCCGTGTCAGCTTCAGTATGAGCCCCGTGCTAGAGCATATTCAGCACGGCCGTGTCATTTTTAGCACGGCCGTGCCAGGAAGCTGCACGGCCGTGCCATATATAGCACGGCCGTGCCAATTTGAAGAAGAAACCCGGTTTACTTACTGACAAGCTAGCACGACCGTGCCAAATACAGCACGGCCGTGCTGATCCAGGGTTAACTGCGCGCTTGACTTCTCCGAATTAGAAGACGTATATAAGGCCCGACTTTAAGAGGATTTAAAGAGAGTTTTAGAGATAGTTTTGAGAGCCTTTGTAGAGAGTTATTGGAGAACGTTCTTAGTATTAGAGATTCATTAGTTTTCTTAGAGAATTTCCTAGAGATTTTAGTTTTCTTGGATTGATTTGAAGCAAGATTTGCGAAGGTTCTTTGTATTATTCATTGACGACGGATATCAAAGTTCTGAACTTTTCCATTGAATCGCATCAATACAATTGGTATTATTCATTCTTGTTTATTAATCAAGCTTTATTATTCCTTAATCAGAATTCATGTTTATATCATTATGCTTTTGGAATTCATTATTGCTTTGATTATGAATATGTGTGAGTAGTCTCCTAGCTAGGGTTTTGGGATGAAACCCGGCCTAGGTAATCTATGTAATTGAGGATTGATTTTGATAAACGGATTGTGATTAAATTGATTATATGCGATTGCATGTTAATTCATTATAATAGGAGTTAGCTAACCTAGAATCTTGAATTTGATTGCATGATATTCTTGATTTGAACAAGAGATTGTGAATTGAGTATTTCATTATTGAATGTGGTTTGATTATGTATCGAGTAATGTTAAGTGCATGAGAAATCCAAGCTTAGTATTGCCCGTTGTCTTCCTATCACATGATATTGATCAGACTTATAGTCTTTGCATATCCCGTTTGTCTCTGTGATTCCTTGTTGCTTAGTTACCAATGGTTAGGCGGATTCCCGTTCTCCCTAGTGTCTTAGTTTATTGATTTATTCCATCTTATTAGTAGTATTTTAGAACACCATTTTCCATTGATTTCGAACTAGCTTAGGTTTAAGATTGATTTGCAATTACTCTCGTTCCTCGTGGACCGAACCTTTATTTGCCATTGTACTTGGTTATAGGGTGTTCGTATAAGTATTGTTTGATTGAGAGTTAGATTGTAGCGACCGATTTAACCCTTGTCAGCGAACCCTAAAACAAATCTGGTCCCTGAATCGTGGAGTTGTCTTCCGGAAAATTGAAAATTGAAAATTGCCACGGGTCCTATAGACACCTGATTGTGTCTCCCAAAAAACCAAACCTAGTGATGAGTACCTTTCTCGAGTTAGGTGAAAGAGTTGAAGAGTCTCATGAATTTCCCTTTAGCCATAACCATTTACAACATTTCCTTAAAATGTTTTAATTCAAAATCATTCATTTCGTATCCTCTTTATAAAAACTTCCAAACCAGATTATTTTGGTCCATAATACTGGTCCAATTATTGTGCAATTGGATAGGGTTGAAAAGAGCTTTCCAGTGATATATTATAAGCACAAATCCGACTTATAACGAAGAAGTTGTGGCCAAAATACTAAACTGGGCCCAAACCGAGCCTTACCTACGACCTAATGACCATGTGGAGGGTCCTTTAACCTTAACCTCATTCCTAAATCAATTAGGATTTATTATAAGCTTCTAGAATCCTCTAGAAGGTTGTTTTCAATCCAAAATCCCTTAGGATTTATTATGAGCTTCTGGAATTCCTCTAGAAGAATCTAATTTATCCTGTTTTTGAAAAGATAAAGATTTAAAAATTGTACTTCCGATAAAACACTTGTTTTTCAATGATTTTAATTCTCATAAAATTAGAATACGTATGGAAAAATCGATTAACCCAATTTGATTGGAAGTCGGATTCCGTACGGATTCTATCTTCTAAAAGCATCGCTGAGTGATAGAAATATCGCGCTGCGATAAGCCTATCACGCGGCAATAAATCTATCGCGTCGCGATAGAAATCGTTTTACTCTGAGTCGGATTCTGACTCTTTTCTGATCTTTGACCCTTATTTTTCCTTATAAATAGAGATCATTTCACCCCGTTTTCAACCATCAACAAGCTTGATCACCAACAATCATCATCTAATTCCCTTTCTAAGCTAAAAGCTTTTTTTTCTCTATCTCTCTCTCTTTCTTTCTTTCTAGCCTTAGCCTAGCCTAAACACATCCCAACACCTTCTTGATATCATACGTACTACCTCCATCACGAGCCTCGAATACTTCAAGCCAATCTCGTAGTTGCCTTTGACCTCGATGTGAAAGGTTGATAGTTCTGATGGTTTGGTCCTTAATCTATATTTCAATTATTATTTGATTTATTTGTTTGATTTGATATTTCTTGAAGTTACTAACGTGTGTATTGTTTTAATAGAAAGAGATACAAGGCATCAAAGTAAGTAATTCGATTACTTATTTATTCCTTTGATATAGAAGTCATGCTTAGAATATTATTTTAATTCCTAATTCATGTTAGGATGTCTTTATAGATTCCTAGTATCATGTTAGGATGTTGATTTTGATTCCTAGTATCATGTTTAGGGTGTTAATTAATATTCCTAATGTCATGCTTTTTAGTATCATGTTTAGGCTAATGCTTTGATTATGATTTTATTAGTGACATGCTAGGGTTTGCTATTAATCCGTTTAGTATCATGCCTATAATCTTGCTATTTATCATGTTTTGAGAATTTTGATTATGATGATGATTGTTGTGTTAATTATATGTTGCTAGATTATTCAATATTTATTGCTATTGCTTGATCACGCCTTTTCTGCAGGTTTAAAGGGAATTAGTACTTGAAATCATGCCTAATAAGATAATTAATAATTTGATTTAGGCTTAATATGATTTTAATTCGAGTGATCGCCAATAATAGGTTTATTTGTGCATTAATAATCAACCAACATAGATTAAACAGGTTTAGGGCTAATTTGTTGGATGTATGTTGATCAGATAGCGCACATGTATATCATAAGAATTAAGTAGAGGCCGATTTAGGGCGGGTTCAATCTCTTTTAGGTTGGATTTATACCATCATCCTCGAATATCCAGTCATGGTTCCGGACCACTATGGAGTTAGCGATCTCCGTGATTGTGAATGGGATGTAACCTTCACACTCGTGAACGGTTTACAAGTTCCTAAACCTTGTTGGAGACTTTTTTTATCTCTAGCTTCCTTCCCTTTGGACGCCACCATGCTTAAATGCATGATCTCAGTGGGGTTCAAGGTTGATGTTTTAAAATTCCCCACATGTCCCGATGGTATGTGTCCTTTATTTTTCCAAACTTATTGGCATACTGTTGGTCCCTCGGTTTGTGCTCTTGTGTTGGGAATCTTGAGGGGTAACTCGATGCCGACTTTCTTGAATAAAACTTTTGTTGTGCTTATTCCGAAGACGAAGGATGCTAATAAAATGTCTGATTTCCGCCCCATTAGTCTTTGCAATGTCATATACAAGCTAGTGTCGAAGGTTTTGGCAAATAGGCTAAAGGTGTTCCTAAATGATATCATCTCGGAAAACCAAAGTGCTTACACTCAAGGGAGATTAATTACTGACAATGTATTAGTGGCTTTTGAGATGTTTCATCACATGAAATCTTCAACGGCGAAAAAGGGGCACCTTGCTTTAAAATTGGACATGGCAAAGGCATATAACAGGGTTAAACGGAACTTCCTAGAGGCAGTCTTGGTTCGTATGGATTTCAATATGGGGTGGATTAATAGAGTGATGGAATGTGTAAAGTCAGTGAATTTTGCGGTTTTGATTAATGGGGTTCCTAGTGATGAATTTTCTCCCTCGCGTGGTATTCGTCAAGGGGACCCAATATCCCCATATTTGTTCATCCTTGTAGCCGAGGCTCTATCGGGTTTACTTTGGAAAGCTTTGGAGGAAAATTCCTTACATGGGATTCGGGTGGCTAACTCGGCTTCGGCTATATCACATTTGCTTTTTGCGGATGATTGTGTGATTTTTGCTAAAGCGAATGTTGAAGAAGCCAAATTGATTAAGGAGGTGCTCCAAGTTTATGAGAAAGCATCAGGACAAATGGTGAATTTGAACAAAACCACAGTGTCTTTCGGAAAGGGTGTGGATGATGGTAGGAGGCTTGAGGTGGCTGCCATTTTGGGGGTTAGAGTAGTCGATATCCATGATCGGTACCTTGGCATTCTGACGGTGGTAGGAAGGTCAAAGAAGGTGCTAACAAGGGGCATAAAGGAGAAGTAGTGGAAGAAGTTGCAAGGGTGGAAGGGAATTTGTCTTTCAAAAGCGGGTAAGGAAATCTTGTAACACCCCAATAATTCTCTCTTTAAAGCATGTAAATACCTTTATTAATTTGCAAGAGAATTACTGACGTGCTACCGCCACATGTTCAAACGTTAAAGCTAGTTTAAAATTTAGCACCGGAAAAACTAACTCAGTTATAAATAAGTTTCAAAACCAAAAATCAATACCAAATTTAGTCTTACAAGTTGGAACCATTAAGGCCCTTATTCAAAACCCAATAAAAGTAGTAAATGAATCAAATCAGAGTTAAAATAAATCCAACTTAAGAGTTGCAATAAACTGTGAAAATATCCAACACTCCACTCAAAATCCCACTACCTGGATGCAAGTTCTGATTAAGTAAAAACCTGTGATTAATCTGCTCCCTAATATTACAAGTGTAAAAATTGGATCATTACAGGGTCATTGAAAAGGCGAAGGCCATGACCAGGAAAAAGACATACAAAAGCACACAATCAGCAACGCTGAGTACATACAAGCCACGAAATATAATAAAGAATCCCTAGCATGTTACTAAAAATTAATCAGCACACACAATTTGATTATTGACTCAAACACACATGCCTCAACTGTTAACATTACTAAGACCTCACTAATTACTAACAATAATTCATTTCATTCATTGGTTGGATTAAGCAATAGACCAAGTTGTCTCCCCATGCTCCAATTCGGAACATCAATAAAAGAAAAACCCTATGCCTCCTTTCGGAAACATTAATAAACATCCAATGGCAGACGGGCGCGACTCCGTGGCCATAGCTAGTATGAGATCTCATCTAACTCCTTATAATTTAGAAAAACATTTATAAACAAGAGACTCGTAGATCAGACGACCTCTAAAAAGTACACGGCTAATACCCCGTGAACCCCAACCCCTGATTGTCAATACTCTAGATGTGCACAAATCCAGAGTTTTATTGCTCATCCATCTTGCACTTACGTGATCTACAAGTTTAAACTTGGTGATGACTCAATGCAAAACAATACAACCAATCATACACCAATCATTCAAACAATTCAAATTTCCAATTCAATTCTTGATTTATTAGTGACAAACAATATTTAGTATTGAATCCTTTAACTACCTCGGTGTATAAACACCTTAAATGCATAAGGCACCTCAAATCCTCGACCTCGTCTTATAAGACTTTAAATCTCCCTTTACTCATTCCATTTCATTAATCATGAACGAGTAATAAAATAATTCATTCCATATACTCACGTACCTTTTACTCTAAGCTCATCTTGCAAGTTAATGCATAAATAATGCTTACAAGATAAAGTAATACACATTTCTCATACATGAAACAAAACCAATCATCACATTATTCACCAATCAAACTTACTACCATACAATTCCAACCAATCCACAAGTTTCCTAGCATGATGCTAAGTCTTCCAAGCCCTTAAACATGCTTCTAGAGTCAAGGTTTCGTATCCTTGTACGTACCTTGAGTAAACGAGTTGGTTGGCTACTTTAGGAACTAAAATTCGCCTTCTACAAAGTCCTCTCCTAAACCAAGCAATAATAATTCAATCCATACCCAAGCAATATAATTTACAACAATACTAACTTACTTTAAAACCCCTTAAACCATTGAAATAATGCTTTTAAATTACTCACAATAGTCAAAGTTAATAATTCAATAGTTCAACTATAAGTCTATATGCTAAAATCATGAAAATATAGCTTATAACATAAAATTCCAGCAGCTTTAAAGTAAGGATTATAATTGGAAATTTAATTATATTTAAGAATATAAAACAACCTCATAAACATCTCTACTTGAAATAATCATTATATAGTAGGTTAGTATGTTAAAAACCGAAAAATCCATCATAAAACCATGATTTAAAACCTTTAAAACCAAGATTAAAAATCTGAAAATTTACATTAATAGTAGAATGTATGAATGCAACAATCTAAACTTGGAATATATAATTAGAATTCAATTAGTTTCATAAAAACTCAATCAAACCTTCAAAATTCAATTAAACAACACTTTAAAACCTTCCTTTTTGCTAGCATTAAAAGTTTATATATTATTCTTAAAATTTCCTACATAAAAACATTAATATACATACTTATTCATAAAATTACAACAAGTTTAAAGCTTTATAAAAATCTGAAAATTTATTTTAAACATATTTAGAGGTTGAATTTGGCCACGAGAGTGATTAATCTAAACGTGATTAAAAACAAATTAAGAATGGAGATCATAAGTTGATTACGGAAAACTGAAAATTTGTTTTTATGCTTAATTAATCATTAGAAATTCAATAGGAACAAAAACCCCAAATTAATTGATCATTAGAACCCTAAAATCCCAATTTAACTAAATTAAAACCCTAGGTTTACAATTACAAAATCTGAAAATTAATACAACAATTATAATCTGAAGTTATTAGTTTAAAACATCAAAAACATGATTTTGATACTAAATAAACTAATTTCAAGCAATAAAAAACCAAAACCAAAAAATCAATTACATAAGCTTTATGAAAATAATAAGAAATAAAGGAGGAAGAAAATAAGACTAACCTTTTTGTGGGGGGGAGGGGAATTTGGGGATTCATGGCTGGGGTATTTATAGGAGAGAATTGTAGGGTTGGATTGGGTCTCATGAAAATAATGGGCCAATTAAATAAACAAAGGGGTTAGGTTTTTTTTTAATAACAATGGATTGTAGGATATAGATTCATAAATTAATTTAGCCTAAAATAATTTTTAACCCAAATTAATAATTTGAAAATTAAATTCTGGAAAACAAATAAATATTATAAATAAAATAAAATTTCATTTATAGAATATGTAAAAATACAAGGGATTACAAATCTTGATAAAGGCGGTGGCCAAATCTATCTCTACCTACGTGATGAGTGTATTTAGAATACCTTCCTCGTCTTGTGATGAAATTCGTTCCCTCATTTCACAATTTTGGTGGGGCCAAAAAAGGGAGGGAGAGGAAAATTCATTGGGTGACTTTAGAGCAAATTATGCAAACCAAAATCGGAAGTGGGCCTTGGTTTTCGAGATATGAAGTTGTTCAATTGGGCTCTCCTTGGAAAACAAGCATGGAAATTGTTGAAGCACACGAACACTCTTTTGTATAAAGTTTTGAAGGCTCGATACTTTCCTCATTGTTCGTTTTTGGAGGCTTCTCTAGGCTCAAACCCAAGCTATACTTGGCGTGGGATTTTCGAGGCTAAGTGGGTCTTGGATCGAGGAATGTGTTGGCAGATTGGCAATGGACAATAGGTTAAGGTATGGGGAGATAGGTGGGTGCCGGGGACTCAGACTCGAAAATTAATTTCTTCGTGTCCGGTGGGCTGTGAAAATATGATGGTCAGTGAGTTACTTTTTAAAAATAATTTGGGGTGGGATTCTACGAAGCTTGAAACTTTGTTCCTCCCCTTTGAGCGTGACAGAACCATGGCAATTCCTATAAGTAGAAGAGCGCCTACTGATACCCTATTCTGGGATCATGATAAGCGGGGAAATTATACTATCAAGTCGACTTATCATTTGATTTTTGGGGCTAGTGGAGATGAGGGTGGATCAGATGTCAGGGAGCTAAGAAGTGTGTGGAAAAGGGTGTGGAGTGAACCGGTCCTTCCGCGTATCAAGACATTCATGTGGAGAGCTTGTAAAGTAGCCCTTCCAACTAATAAAGGTTTGCATATTCGGGTCTCTAGTATTCTTGCTATGTGTAACTTGTGTGGTGAGAATGAGGAAGATGTTGCTTACGCTTTGCTGTGCTGCCCCCACGCTATTAATGTTTGGCAGGAGAGTGGTTTTGGGTGGGTTGTGGATGATAGAGTTACTAGATAATTATTCTTAAGGCTTTGATACCATGTGAGATAAATGTATTTGCTTAAATTAATTATTAACAGAGTTTACAACCTATATTTATACAGCAAAGCAACTAATAAGCTATGTACAACAAAAAGATAATCACATAGCTATGCTAAGTGTACAGCTAATAATAAATACAGAGCTAATAATAAGGAAGAGATAATTATCAAAGAATAATTATCTAGTAACTCTATCAGTGGATGGCAGGTGGCGTTTGTTCTTGGACTGGGTTGCCCAGGTTTTTGTGAAGTTGGGTGAATAGGAAAGGAGGTGGGTAATTGTGATTTGCTGGGCAATTTAGGATACGAGCAACCGGGGTTTGTTCGAGAATGAATGGAAGCAGCCACCTGAAATTTTAGAGTATGTGAGTAAGCTGATGCTTGAGATGGAGGGAGGGAATTCTGCGAGTAGGCCTATGCACCAGTCGAGGGACAGAGTTAAATGGTGTGTGCCTCCTATTGGGAAGCTGAAGATCAACGTGGATGTTGGTAGCCTTGAGGAAGTGGGGTGTGGTCTAGGTGTTGTTGCGTGAAACTCTGAGGGAACTGCGACCTGGTGTGCTAGCACAAAGATGGGGGGCGTGTGGGATACAAAATTTGTTGAAGCAATGTCGATCTTGATGGGTATGCAGCTGGCTTTGGAGCGTGGGATGCGTGATATGATACTTGAGAATGATAGTGAGATCGTCATCAAGGCAATTAATGACAGAGAGAAGGGTAGCAGTTCTGTCCATTTGATCCTAGAAGATGTTTGGCAGCTTGCAGTTAAGTTTACTCAATCTCGTGGGTGTGGATCAGAATGGAGGCTAATAAGGTTGCACATGCTCTTGCTCATGAGTCACCTTGGGTGCTGGGTAGTAGTGTTTGGACTGATGTTTTTCCTACTAATGTAAGCTTTTTATAGTTGAACTAGTGTGTGACCCGGGCTTTGCCCCAGGTGATACTTTGAATAATTTCATTTTTATATCAAACGCATTAAAAAACTTATTAATTTTTCTAACGTGGGTAAATTAGAATACAATGACAACAATAAGTTATTCAACATTCTAATACATGTATGTATTTATATGTATATTTGGATTAGTAGAGCATGAATTAATTCTAGCTAAGTTGGTAATACATGTGGTTTCCATTCAATGAGGTATATTTTATGTTCTTTATTAATATTTAATCTTTATTAAATACCATGTAATATGGTAATAGCTTATAATTTAAACTTAGATCGTGGAAGTTGAGCCCCGTTGGGGTTTTATTAAAAAAGAAAAAAAAAGGCTAATCATAAGTCTTTATTATTAATTAAAATTTTTGAATAGGTGAATCTTTAACATGATATCAAGATTTGAAGCTTATGCTAAACTCTAATAAAACGGGACGAAGTTAGGGTAACATAATCAAGTATTTTCTACCTAAATTTGTTGGTGATTCTTGATGTACTTGTATTTACTGTAAACCAAAAAAAAAAGGTTGAGCGGACTAGCCGAGCGTGAAATTGTTCGCAAAATGAGGTAGAATTAGGGCCCAATATAAAATTAGGTTGAAGAGCGAGGAGGTGGAGGAGAAAATCACGAATTCCTGTTGCGAGTAAAAGTTGCAGTGAGGCTTCTCTTTCCTTCCCTGTTCTCTCGAATTCCTTCTTGTTGAAATTATATCAAAGCTAAAGCAATCTTATGCAATTATTACATTTCTGTTTTTCATTACTCTAGTATTTGAGCTCCTGCCATGGAGGATGACGACGAGTTCGGAGATCTCTACACAGACGTCCTCAGTTCCTTCCCTTCATCGTCATCATCCCTCGCGGCGACGTCGCCGGCGTTGCAACCTTCACCTCCCGCCGTTCCACCTCCCTCCCGTCCGATTGATCTCAATCTTGAATCAGAAGATACAGATGATATTCCCAATTCAAATTACTACCATATGAAGCAGCAGCTTGATGCTGATGACAATGATAATGAAGATTCCCATCCCTCCTATTCGAATAAGCGTGTTGATAAGTCCGAAGAGAATACGGGTCAAGAAGATTTCAACAATTCTGCCGCCGCCGCCGGAACTAGGGTTTTGCTGACTGCCGATGTCAACGACCAACAACTAGTAGATGTAGAGGTAGATGTAGATGCGTTTCAGAATCAATTGGACAAAGACCATAACTTTGCCATTGAAGATTTAGGCCCAGAACCCGTGATACCTGCATCATCATCCGCTGCTGCTGCTGGTGATGAGTGGGACAGTGACAGCGATAGTGATAGTGAGGATGATTTGCAAATTGTGCTGAATGATGCTCGCCATGCTCCTCCGCCGCCCAATGCTATGATAGTTGGGAGCGACGATGAGGATGAAGATGGTGACCCACTTGTTATTCTGGCTGACGATGACGATGCTGCTGGAGTTCTTCAACCTGTGGAGGACCAAGATTGGGGAGACGAGGCTGGACAATCTTCTCAAGGCAAAGAGACTACTGATGCTTCTAAACTTAATGCTAATGCAGGACTCCCAACCGCTCCCAAAATTGGTTATAGCAATTATGGTTATCACCCTTTTCATTCTCAGTTTAAGGTCAGTTTATATGGGGTTTCTGTAACTTTCCCCCCTTTTCGTTACATCACACATTTTTATTGTAATTCTTTCATTGTATAGTCTAATTATACCTTTTTAAGATTCAGATTGAGATTAGATTACACAAGATGAATACTTCCTGTATGTGTTTATATATGTCAGTGATATAAATTACCATCACTTTCCTTAAATTTTTTCTGACGTGTTTAGTTATTGCTACCCCCAAATTATTATGGCTTCGCGCTTTACTTTTACGTATAATGAGATCGGGTGTAGGTTTGAATTAAGTGCCTGCTCTACAGCTCTACTCATTACAGTCAGTAGTAAGAATACTTTTGTTCTATTCTGTAATAAGGTCTGATTCTATTCAGGACATATCTGTGACTGATCTTCCAGAAGATCCAGAAATACTATTTTCCTTTATTTGGTTTGGTTTGCTGTATACTTTCCAATTCACGACTCAGAGTTCGAATTGGCCACGAACTGCATTCTGACTCCATTACTTGCTGGATAAGCTCTTGCTCATATATTACTTTGTGAACAATGCCTTTCCTTTATTAGTCAGTCAGAAGATTATTGCAATATATACAAATACACTTGAATATAATATAAGCACCGATGCCAGTATGTATTGTCCAGGGAAGAGATTCTGGTTGGTACTGTTCCAGATTAGTCATTGTCTATTTTAAGAAACACATGGAGCATGTCGAATGCAATCTTTCCGTTCTGCTACTTTGAATTCCCTTTTGACAATGGATCCTGGTATTGTGGACAAGGGCAAAAGACTACTGTGAGATTTTTATGCTTTGAGGAAGGGATTAGACTGATGCATAGGAAAGGCATTGTTATTCAGAATACATGTTTCCATGATATGCAATTGGGGAATAATGCTGATACTCTGGGATTCTCCTGCTCATAACACCTTGTGTGTTAAAAGCCTGAAAGCAAGCCAAGAACTGACCTTTAAAAGAAATTTGATTCAAGTCATAGTTGGGTAAAGACAGTATTTGCTCCCTTGGTTCTGTGCCGACTTCATATTTATATTAAACTTTTACGTTCTTGACTTAATAGGGTTATGAATTTTGTCATGTGATAAGTGTTTGAGAGTACTTAGTGGGTTTGTACTTATGTCTCCTTGTATGACCAGTTTTTTAGGGCATACCTATGTTATGAGCTCTTCTCGAAATGATCTACCTGCTTTTATTTTTGTTTTGAAGCGAGGTTTTTCAGTCAGAGGTGTATGATTGCTTGCTTGTCATCCTGTATATTCTACTTTTGTTTTGATCAATTCATCTATCGTATGCCCTTATATTCTTAATTTGGGCTGTTTTAATTCTATGTCTCTCCTTGTTTCTAATGAGAGGGGCAAAACGGTAAATAATGCAACTATACGATGATTGCTATGCAATTTTATTTGTGTTTGGCATGTCTTCATTTTAATACTGAATAAGTCATCTGGCTGGTTTTGCAGTATATAAGACCTGGTGCAGCACCTCTGCCTGGAGGACCTTCCGTTGGTTCAGGTGGAGCCCTTGGCCAAGTTCGTCCCCCAGTCAGTATAAGCACTATGGCTGGCCGTGGAAGGGGTGATTGGAGGCCACCTGGAATGAAAGGTCCTCCAGTGCAGAAGGGTTTTCATACGGGCTTTTGGGGCAGTAATGTGCCTGGACGTGGTTTGGAATTCACTCTTCCGTCTCACAAGTGAGTTTGCAACTGTGTTGGCTTTTTTCTGTTTTGCTAGATGATATTTTGCTGGGTTACTTCGTTTGAGATAAGTTTGGACAAAATTATCTAAGTTTAGGTAAGTTCTAGAATAATACTTCCTCCGTTCCCTTAATATTGCAACAATTATCATTTTAGGAAGTTTCACAAATATTGCAACCATTACCATATATGCACATTCTTTCTCTCTATCTCTCTCCTCATCACATGGGTCTCTATCTTTATTACTCTATATCTCCACATCTTAAATTCCGTGCCTTCCTCCCTTGTTGAAATATTAGGGGAACAGAGGAAGTATATTTTCAGACAAAATTAGACAAACCAAAGTCCTTGGAGCCAAGACTTGCATTGTTGCAAGGAATACTTTATGTAGATTATCTTTTCGCAATTCAAAGACTTTTTTTAGGATATTGCGACGCAATTTGAGAAAATATCAAGGTGAGCGTGAGATAAAGTAGGATAAAGTAAGAGAGAATGTAAAAAGATGGTTTATGTAAGAAAAAGGTGTATAAAGAAAGAGAGTGTGTGTGAAAATATGTGATTATTTTGAGGTTGAAAGGGCGACACCCTGCCATACTTGGACTGTCCAGTGTCTGGTCCTCCGACACAACACCCAAATATAGAATGGCCTTATATGAAATTTTATAAAATCTGGGGTGTTGAAGTATCTGATACCATGTCGGAACGCCCAAATCTGTGTTTGTGCAACATAGGGTGAGATTGTAAAAGGGGTAAGCCAAAATAGGATAAAGCAAATTGGGTAGAATAAAAGAGAACCGACTAAACGGGAAGTGATTGAAACTAAAAAGGAGAGGGGGAGGGGGGAGTATATAATAATTCTTGTTTTTATCCTTTTTTTTTTTTTTTTTTTTTTTTTTTTTTTTTTTTTTTTTAATTTTTAGCTTTCGCTAACTTAGGGTTCGTTTGGTATGGCTGTGGTTTTCAGTTTTTTGGTTTTTTGTTTTTCAAAACCATACAATATGTCATATAATGAACTAAATATAGTCAAACTTATTAAAATTATGATAATTAGAAAATTGACAACATAATAATGAAAACACCTTTTTCTTGTTTCCTGTTTTTGGGTTTTTGTTTTGTTTTTTTTTTTTTTTAAAAAAAGAAAACTAGAAACATAAAACGATGCCAAACAAGCCCTAAGTTTAAATTTACAAAGTTTACTTTTCACATAAACCAAGGAAAAGTGAAAAGTGAAAAGTGGGTGAGGAATATGAGGCTGTCTTGTTTTTTGTGTAAAGCGTTGTAATTAGTGCTTAATATTGATAAAAAGAAAGGGAAAGGTAACCATGAAGATTAAGAAGAAATGGAGGGAGTGCATTTTATTCTTTTGTATTTTTCAACTTCTTCATTTTCATATCTTATTTTTCTTTCATAAGATAGATACAAAAATCCCATTGTTCTTTTGGTTAGGTTTGAGAAGGCAACACCATCAAACAACAAAATCATAGCTTTATTCTAAAAAGGATGGAATTAACTACCGTATATAAAGATTTTAAACTAAGAATTTATCAGTAAGGGTCATCTAAATCCCTCCCTTTCTCCATTTGTTTCTTTGAGTGCTAGTTGCTACATGCTCTTGGGAATCCATTTTCCTCATGTTTAGCCTCCCTTGACTTTATTTTGAAAGCCCTATCTTACCAATTCTCCAACTTCCTTACCATGACGTTAACATGCCCAAACCAATGTAGTTGGTTCTCCCTTTTCTTATCCTCAGTACCCATGACTCTAATCTTCTTTCAAATATAATGTTTAAAATTTGATTTTATCCCTTAGGGTATTCCGACACTCCATCTCAGCATACGCATCTCTACAACACTCATCTTCTTACCATGCTTCTTCCTAAATGCCTACCTCATACAATAATGCCAGTCTAATTGCGTATTGATGCCCTAAAGAATGTGTCTGTCAACCTTAAAGGCACACCATGAAATTGTTCCTAGTTATTTGAAACGTTCACAAATAGGTAATTCCATTCATCTAAAGTCAATCATCCTCATTACACCCCCTCGTAAATGGACACATCATGTGTTCAGTTTTACTTCTATTTAGCTTAAACCATCATGATTCTAACTTTTGTTCCTAAGATGACTAGATTTAAGATGACTCGAATTTTTTTTGTCTGGATTTTCTTTTTCATCTGTCCAATTTTAATGACACAATTCCTTATATGGCAAGGATTGATGGACCCACTATTTTTTTTTTTGTTACTTCTCTATTCCCACTATCAAAAGTTAAGGCCCCTACCCTATCTTATTCTACTAAAAATCCCTTTAGCATTTCCCATCTCATCTACCTTTCTATTAAAATATAGTAGATCGACCAATAGCAACTTATCAAATAATTTATGCACAAAGCTTGGTGTGATAATTAATTTGGGTATACGGATTAGCATTAGTTCCAGCTCTAGTCTCATTAACCTACACAATATCATCCACAAACATCAATCACCATATTGTATCTTCTTAAGACCTTGTTACTATATGCCTTACTCTAAATAAGTTAGACTATGTACATCTTTCTCGCCCTGTTATACCCCGTCTTTTGTCTCATTAGTTGGCTAGCTTCTATGGAAGATTGTCCCTACGTATACCCACAATAATTATACTTGTATTCTGTGTTCTGTCGCCCTCTTCTATAATCTAATTATATAACTCATAAGCTTTATCCCTCTATAGTTTAAAGTTTAAACGGTCTTGTGCGCCGCCTTCATTTTTTAAAATAGGTACCGAAGTGATTTTCCTCCAATCAAGTGGGCATCTTGTTTGTCCTCCAATTTTATTTAAAAGATTTGTCAACCAATCAATACCAACCTTTCCCAGTCATCTCAAAATTTCAATAAGAATAACATCTGAGGCAACTGCTTTCCTTATTTTCATTCTCTTCAGTGCCTTCTCCATCTCTCTTTTTGTGAATCTTTTGCGTAGTATTCCTGGTCCTCTGTAGAAATTTCTTGTAACCCTCACCTGACTTCCGCTAAACTACCCGAAGAATTTCCTCTATCAATAATCGCATCGACTCATCATCCTGGCTGAGAATTCGTACAGGAGACATCTCCAGTTATACCCACTTGGTTCTCATTAATTTTTACAGGCAAAATCCAGATATTTTTCTCTCATGTAAGCAAAAGGAAAAGAACAAATAAAATAAATTAAAGTTAACATGGGATATCTGATGGCCTAGCTGATCATTATCTCGTTTCTGATCCTATTAGTGGGGCCAACATCTTATCCTCTGAAAGGTTCTATTTTAAACTGCATGCCTTAAACATTCCAACAACATTAAGGATCTTCCTCTCTCTTTGATTTCTCCAGAGTCTCACTTGGAGCTGATGATGCTTCCTCTATTTTGTATTCAATTCTGCCTTTTGTTTTCTTTTATATTTTGTATTTGATTGCATGGTTAGAGAGTTCATTGTCATACTCATACATTGGCAAATTGTGCTTCATATTGATGAACCCTTGTATCATCTACCATGCAAAGTAGTTGTTTCGTTTTCTTTAGTTGTGATTTGGTTCAACCTTCTGGCCCTTCTGCCAGGTCTGAGGTGTTATCTGCCTTTGTCATCAATACTTCCTTTTAATACTGACCCCTCCTCTCCCAGTTGAAACCGAGGGGGGGCAATTCTAACTTCTTGTCAAGATGTCATGTCACTGTCTATTTATCTGGGCAGTGACATGCTATGCTAGTTGTGGACAAAACTTTATGACAATCCCCTGTGGGAACTAGTGAATCATCCATCAAGAAGGCTGATGGAACTCCAGTATGCTCTGCCTTTTCTTTGTTCACACTATTTTGGAAGGCAGGGGGAAAATAATTGAACTTTATTTTCCCCTTTCCCACGCACAGCTATAATATGTTCATGCTCTATTAAAAACAAGAAATGTTTCTTGCTTTGAGCTGGAGTGACATTCATTGACCCCATTGTTGTGACCTTTTTTGATTCTTCCTCCCTCCACCCGTGAATTTTCTCCACTCTTTAATTTCCTCTTTCAGCTGTCCCAAAATTTTCTTCATACTTCACAATTTTTCTCACATCAATTTTTTTTTTTTTTCTCTTTCCGTCCACTTTATTTTCTGGTTCTGTTTTTCATTGCTCTTAATCTTTGTGTCAAGCCCAAGTGTTAAAAAATTAGGGGCAGGTAGAGTATGAGCTTATGGTATGGATGTGCTGTCATTGCTTTGGTTCTGCACTTTTGTGTATTGGACTGGATGAAAATTTTATTGTCTGCATTCCGCAACTTTTATTTGAGAAATTTTATAAGATATGTACTGCTGCATATGAAGGGATCACTTTCTCTGTCTAGTTTTTGATGAGTAAGTTTTTCACTTTTCAGCGGCTAACTTTTATTTATTGTCTTATTTATTTTGTCAAGAATTTGTGCTGTGGTACTTTTTCTCCCTATTTAAAAATATTGTTTGTCAATAATATTTGGAGAGCAAGGTGATGATTATATGGCTCTCTAATTGGAAAGCAAGTGTGAACTATCCTTAGGTATACCCATATACCTGCTGATATTACAAAGGCAGTACAGTAGAAAACTCCATTATACTTTGTTGGAATATTTGACTTGTAGCAGAAGAAGTTTCAGGAATTTTCTACTGTGATGGCAGGAAATTTCTGGCGAATGAAAGTGTAATGTCTTGTAGCTTATACAGACATGCACTCTCAGTTCATAAAAATCTTAGTTGATAGCCTAAATACTATTAATCAACAAAAACAATTTTGACTTTGGATCTAATTTTTATTATGTCATTTGCTGATGTTTCTACAGGACTATCTTTGATGTTGACATTGATAGCTTTGAGGAAAAACCTTGGAAATATACTGGTGTAGATGTATCAGGTTTTTTCAATTTTGGCTTGAATGAGGAGAGCTGGAAAGAATATTGCAAGCAGTTGGTGTGTGGATCTTGTTCTTTACTCCTACTCTTTCCTTTTTTTCTTAGGAAAAATACACTTTAATAATCCCAACTTTGCCCAATTTACTTTAATTAATCCCAACTATCGATTATTTTGCAATAATCCCAACTTTCAGCTGCGTTTTCTTTCTTCAATCCCAATCCGGTCAACAAAAGTCAACTACCCTTTACTCTAGGTTACCTAACACATGTCAACACGTGATTAGTCCAAAAAAAAAAACAGAAAGAATAAAAGAAAGAAAAAAAAAATTAAAAAAATCCAAAAAACCGGCCACGCAGCCCCTTCTCCGAGCCAACCCCCAAACCACCCCTCCTAGCCCCCTGCCACCGGATTTTACTATCGAACCAGCCCCTAACACCGGAAATCGGCCCCCCACCCCAACCCCACCTCGGAAACCTCCACCGCCCTTCAAAACGCCGCCACGATACCATTCCCATCCCCAATCCAACCCCTAAATGGACCCCCTCCCTTCCTACATCACTGAAACCGGCGCCTCCTCCCTTCCCACATCATCGAACCGGCCCTCCTTCCCTTCCCCCAACCCAGAAATCGACCCCTTCCCTTCCCCTAACTTCGAAATCGGTCCCAACGAGTCAATGACTACGGTTTTGGGGCTAGCTAGGTTGCGGTGGGGATAGGTTTACAGGATGGGGGAAGAGAGGGGGCGGAAATTGGTGGTGGGCACCGGAAATCAGTGCTGGAAATCGGGCTGGGCTGGGTTGGGGAGGCCGTGGCTACTGGCGGTGGTCATGGCAGGCTTGGTGTTTTGAATTTTTTTTTTTAAGTCTTCTTTTTTTTAAAAAAAGTTGTTAAATTTTTTTTTGAACCAATAAACAAGCGACATGTGGCAATTATGATTTTTTACAAAAAAATTTACCTTCTCTCCGGGTTACCGGTAATCGGGATTGAAGAAAGAAAACGCATGCAAAAATTGGGATTATTGCAGAATCATCGAAAGTTGGGATTATTTAAAGTAAATTTGGCAAAGTTGGGATTATTAAAGTGTATTTTTCTTTTTCTTATTAGATTATTTGGCCTTTTTGGATGATTAGTCAAGATTCTTGATAGTAATGGAAACTTAACCCATAAGTTCAGCTGTATCTAAGAAAGTAAGAAGCATGAAATGAATGTAGCTCTTGATCCAATGTTATTGAGTCTAAGATTATAGTGGTCAAAAGAGGGTTTGTTATTAAATTGGTTTTTGTTTCTCCAGGAACAACTGCGTTTGGAGTCTACTATGCAAAGCAAAATTCGTGTATACGAGAGTGGTCGTACGGAACAGGTAAATTACTTTTGATCCTAAAATATACTTGCAATGAAGTATGTAGAAAGCTTATGTTTCTTGTTTGTTGAAATCAGGAGTATGATCCTGATATGCCCCCAGAACTTGCAGCAGCAGCTGGTATTCATGACTCAGCTGAAAATGTGGATATGGTGAAAGTTGATGGTGGACAAGGTGACCTGGCTAAAGGATCTGCTCGTGTGCGGCCGGCATTGGTAAGTTCTGCTAGTTTCCTGTTACATTTACCATGCATTGCATAGATGAGCTCAGTGGTTATCTTTTTTCTTCTCTCAGCCAACTGGCAGAGCCATACAAGTGGAAACTGGCAATGGAGAGCGCCTACCCTCTGTTGATACTCGGCCACCACGCATTCGTGATTCAGATGCAGTCATTGAGGTAAATAGTTGTAAATAGCATTGGATTTCTCACCGTGTGGTCAGTATTGATGAATTGGTGCTTGGGAAAATAGATTGTCTTGCAGGATTCTATTGAAGATGAATCTGCTGGTAATGATGGCGGAGAGCATCCAGATAGTGACTCTGCTAGAGAGGATGACCAGGTAGTTGTAGTTGATGAGGATGGTCCTGAGTGTGGGGATGGATATTTTAATGGTTATCCACGGGGAAGTGATGTTATTAAGGAAGATGATTCTCGGAAAAAAAATCCTATCATAAATTCTAACGCTGATATAGAGGAAGTGGCCAGGTTGTCACCTCAAAGAGCTCCAAGTGATCAGCATCCTGGTTCAAGAGATCACGCTTCTTCTGAAAATATTGGCTCGCCTTATGAAGAGAGGTATCAATTGGATGCTATTACATTCTTAGTAATGCATTTTCTCTTCATTTTTATCTATCATCGTGGCTGTTATTTTTACTCCCTCCGTTTTTTTTATGTGCATCACTTTGACCGGCACACATGCTAGTGCACAACTTTGACCATCGTTATCTTTTATAGTCCATTAGTAAAAAAACATCAAAGTTGATATTATGAAAATATGCGTTGTGACTAATCTAATACTTCCATTTTTCATAATCAAAATCACATTTATATATTTTATTAATAATACTTGGTCAAATTTAGTGTATGAATAGTGCAAAAAACAAAGTGATGCACTAAAAAAATAACAGAGTTAGTACGTAGTACAATGAATGTTCAAACATCCATGTCGAAGCAACATCCACTTCCTAATTTATGTGGCTAATATAACTAAAACCATACAGGGCCATACATTGCCATACTGTTTCCTCAGAGACTGTCAGGGTGCTTACTATCTTGGTGTAAATTGGGTATGGGAGGCTCCAGTGTAATATTATCTTCTTACTGAGGAGGGATGTAATGATGTTTTGCTGTTGTTGTTTAACTTGGTATTATATGACTCATATTTAATTGCTGTCTAAATTAAACCTGATGGTTTTCTATTGTGGCTGAGGCCTTTTTATTATACAAACAGGTCTTCGAACCACTCTCATGCTCGATGCTTGTCTTTATGAATGTCATAACTTGTGCTGATGCTATGCCTCTTGAAGTGATATTTGAGGCCGTAAGTGTTGTAATATATAAGTTGACAAGTTTCAAGCCTGTGCAGTTTTTTACTGGTTTGGGTAGATACTAGATAGTTGGCTTATTAAGTATCCATGGTCAACTTCTTTTGACTATACCCTACCCCCAGGGGAAAGTCAAATCCCACTGCCTCCTTGGAAGAGATATTTTGAAATTATGAACCACTATACGATTGCACAGAAATGACTATGTTTTTATGTTAATATGAACCTTACAAATCCTTTGTTTGTCTATTGTTTATGATTAATGATATACTTCTCATCAGGTGGACCAAGGAGAAGGCACGTCAGAGATCTCCTCATATGTCTTCAGGTGAGAGTGCATTGGATAGAAGATCTCTTGATTATCAAAGGGAAGATTCTATAGAGAGCATGGAAGGTAAGCACAGTCCCAAATCGTTCTCTGCCACTCCCTTGGAAGATGCTCGAGAAGGAAGTTTGGAAAGGAAAGCTGCTGCAGTGGAAGATAATACAGCTGATATAGATTCTGGAAAAAGAAAAGAAGACACTAATGTGATTGCTTCTAGTAATACCTCAAAGGACAAACATAGTCTAAGTCACACAAAGCAACAAAAAATAAGTTCTCAAGTTGAGCCACAAGAAAATAATGAACTTGATGAAGTGGGCGACTTTAAGGCTTCCAGAAGTAGTGACAACAGTAAGGCAACTGGAAGCAGCAGAGATCATCAAAAGTGGCGTGAGGGTGTTGATGAAGAAGTTGTGCAAAATGGGCGCTCCACCTACCCAGGTGATGTCAAGCGGAATCATGGTGAAGGTGGACATGATTCGCGGAGAAAAGATCGTGAGGGGAGAGTGGAGATGGAAAAAAATTACAATTTAGCAAAAGGAAGGGAGGAATATTATTCTCATCGAGAGTGGGATCCTCATGCGGTCAACCATTTCCATGCAAGATCAGAAAGTAGTGACCGGAGGAAAGAGAGGGATCTCTCCGAAGCTGGCTGGCAACGACGAGATGAAGATCCACATGGACGGAGGATTAGAGCTGAAGATGCTAGGAAGCAGGAGCGTGCTGATGAAATGGTATCTAGGCGTAGGAGTAAGGCCAGGGAAGTTGATAGAAGCGACAAAGATGAATATCTTCATTCAAGAAAAGTGTTGGATAATGGTATTTGGAGAGGTTATCATGACAAAGATGTAGGATTTCGTTACAGGGAGAAGGATGATGTTTCAAAAAGTCGACACGAGATCTTGGATGATCATCACAGTAAGAGACGGAAAGATGATGAGCATGCAAGAAGGGATCATGTTGAAAAAGATGACCTCTTGCTTTCTCACAGAGACAGCAGCAGTACTCGTCGAAAGCGAGAAAGAGACGGGATCCTAAGTTTACGGAAGCGAGAAGATCAACCAAGGATTAGAGACAACGTGGATGATCATTATTTGGTTAGGCTTAAGGATGATGTTTGGGTACAGAGGGAGAGGGAGAGGGAGAGAGAGAGGGCTGAACAGCAAAGAGATAGAGATGAATGGTATCGGGCTAAGCAGTCTTATGAGGAAACTTTGTCCAGAAGGGAGAGAGAAGATGGAAGAGCTCCTATCAGAAGCAGTAGGAATTTAGAAGAAAAAACATGGGTTGGCCATTCTCGTGGAGAGGAGTACAAGGGTCACGATAAAGATACAGGAAGGCACGGTGAACAGCTTAAGAGGAGGGAGAGAGTTGAAGACGAGCCTAGTTTGCAACATAGAGGAGGTGAGGATGTTTATGCACGTGGAAATCAATTTGCTAGTGAGGGGAAAAGATCAAGGCAAGAGAGGTCCAGTGCTCGAAACAATCGTGCCATCGATGCTTCAGAAAGCCTGAGGTTGCATGAGAAAAAGCACAAAGAAAATGTCAAAAGGACTAGAGAATCTGAAGGCCACAGTACTTCAGGGTCATCCAAGAGATATCAGGGAGATAAAGGCTTATCAAATGAGATGGTACGTTCTATATAATTCCCTAATTTTGGTTTCTCATTTACACAGATCCACCATATTTAAATTGATAGGAACTAAATTTAGGCTCCTTGTAGGGAATATATTCTTGTTGTAATTGTGGAAAAGGGTTTGCTGTAATGTGATGCAACTCTGCAAGATGCAAATGAAAATTGGTCGTTGACCTTATCATGCAAATTTATTGGGTCAGTGCTTGTTGGGCAGGCAGAGAATAGCATGCTGTTACTAGTCCCTGGATGTAGTAACTTCTTTTTTTTTCTTGCTAAATTCATTTTCATCTATTTGAACTAATAATTCAGGGGGTGTTTGGTTGCGCTTCAGGTATGGGTTGGAACTATCTAATTCATACCACAAGTTTTGTAACTTTTTTTATGCCATGCAATTAGCAATTTAGCATAGCTGATACTTGTAGTGCCTATGATATGGGTTTTTTAAACCTTGGGGAAGAAGGGTACCCATCCAAATCTCCACCCATGTAATCAACCTAAAAATCATTCAACGCTTTGAATCGTCACCTCCCATACAATCACCATGTCAATTAATCATCATTTCTCGCTGATATGAACCAACTTGATCATTGTTACTGACCACCACAATCCTGGTGAAATTATGGTTTTTAGCAAGATCAACTATCAAAGTTATGCTTCACCTAATTGTGGATATTGAGGACAAAGAGAGGATGCTGTAGAGGTGGGGGAGAGGGAAGTGGTTAAAAAGGGTAGGGGAAAGGGATGTGGTTAAGGAGAAGAGGGGGGGGGGGGGGAGGAGGGATGTGGTTAAAGGTGTGGGAGAAATGGATGTGGTTAAGGAGGTTGGGGAGACGGTGGGGGGGGGGGGGAGAGGGATGTGGTTAAGGAGGTGGGGGAGAAAACAGAAGGGGGGTATATTAAACATGTGGGAGGGGTGAAAGAGGGGAAGGAGGAGTGGGATGCGGTTGAGATGGGGGAGAAGGTGGCAGAAGAGGGTTGGAAGATGGGAAGTAGGTTCCAACGATGATTGATTCGAACTCGTTGGTTTTACTCTTGGCTTGATACCTGATACTATGAAGCAAATCAAGCAGTCCTTTATTGATGTTTTTTTAACAAGGTTGGTTTTGGTTATCTTCATAACTGCCACTGAGTGGTAGAATTGTCTGATGATTTGAGTAGCTGATATAAGAAGTAGAAATAACTGTCACGCATGACCATTGAGTACTCCATAACTTATAGCTTGGGATTTACAGCAGCTTTTCGTGTAATACTCCCTAAATACCTGCTTTATGAAAGCGTTGTTTCAGCAATCGCAACTGGCTTCTATTTTGCTTCAAATCCTTGAAATTGTTCATGTGATGAAAGTATTGCTTCAGATCTGTATGGTTTTTTCTATATATATATATATATTTTTTTTTTAATCTGCCTGTGTTGTTTACTATGTGCCATGTGGATTATTTTTAATCCCAATCTATTTTTTTTAACTTCCTTTCATGTCTATGTGAAGTCTACCTTTTTTCAATATATGGTTTGCGTTTGGTAGGCTGATATGAAGGGCAGGAGTGAACAATCTATGGTTGAGCATGATACCTCATTGCAAAATCTTACTGGAGAGGTCGGAGGAGATGTTTCCTCCGATGATGAGCAGCATGATTCAAAGAGAGGGCGGTCCAAGCTAGAACGCTGGACAAGTCATAAGGATAGGGATTATGATCTCTACTCAAAGTCATCATCTTTGAAGAATAAGGAAATTAGCAAGAATAAAAATACTGGCTCTGGATCTTCTTTTGGTGTTCATGATGAGATTGCCAAGAAGGTTGAGGCTTGCGATAGTATTCAGTCTTTGGCTGGAGGAAAAGAGGGTGGAGGATCAGAGGGGAAGGATGGAGATGAAAGAGCATTGGATGGTCGCCACCTGGATACAGTTGAGAAATTGAAGAGGCGGAGTGAACGTTTCAAGCTTCCATTGACAAGTGAGAAGGATCCATTGGCAATCAAGAAGATGGAGAGTGAACCTTTGCCCTCCTCTCAAAATGATACTCCCGCAAATGCCGAAGTCAAACATGAGCGGCCGCCCAGGAAAAGGAGATGGATTAGCAGCTAAAAGCATGAATATATAGCATTCATTTGCTGTCACTTGGCCCTATTCCTGGCTTGCCTTCTGGTAGGCCAGAGAGCTTTATCCAGCAATGTGATCCCATATGTAATGGCTTCAAACTTACCAAGATGTAGCATTTACAAGTTGGGGACAATGTACAATCCAAGTTAATTGGGATTTTTTTTTTTTGTGCCAATGGTACCACTGTACGCTTTTCTAATTGTAATATGTAAATCCTGAATGTAAAACTGAAATCTGAATCTGTCATTGATGATGTTGGTGGCACAGCTTGTGTATGGTGCTTCCAATTAATGATACCATGTGTGGACTGTTGATCCAATGAAAGATCAATTGCCGGAAAGCACCGCCAGTTGATCGAAAGGACTCTATGCAGGGCTTTGACATGAATGGATTGGAAGCCAGTAGCAGTGACGGCATTGCCAGACTGTTACAGAACGGATCTTAAAAGCTGGAAGTTCTGCTTGTTTTTGAAGCAGAATACTTTTCTCACTTGACGGTTATGAGATTCCTTTTCTGTACTTTATTGTATTTCTGACTTAGTTCACGCCCACAGAAAACATTTAGAGCCTTATATCTTTGCTTGTTAGATTACCATAGTACACATTCGGAAGTTTCTTATACAGTGAAGAATACGAGTTTACTGCAAATGATACAGTAAAATGTTTTTGTAAGGTAGTGTATCCCTCTTGTAAACTTGTAGTCATGCAGGGTATTTAAGTGAATTTCTTATAACATATGCCCAAAATCTTAGACGATGTATTAACATTAACATATACATATATTGATATAAGTGATTTTTTTTTTTTTATTTTTTTTTAGTAGTGTATTGTTCTTTTTTCTTTTAATCTATTAGTCTTTTCTGTGATGGGGAGACTTTTAGATTTTAATGGTCTTTCCCTGTGACAGGGGATTGTCTTAGTTTATACAAAACTTGGCCACATGGGTTACTGTATTAAAAACTGATTATATGTTACATTTTATGCATTTTACTATCTCCGTATTTGAATGAGTGTATTACTCATATTTTGATTTTTGCACTAATCATATAGATTTGATTTACCAATTGTTAATATGTAAACTTTTGATTTAGTTACAATGTATATTTACATCAATCGAAATTTTTGTAAGTTTAACTAATATAAAATTAAAGATAATAACGGTTAAGTTGTGCATCGACACGTACTTTAGAGAAAGTAATGCACTTATTTATATATAGGTAGTATTTTTATAAGTTTAACTAGTAGTACTTGAAAGAAGTACCTTTTTGAACTTTTGCCAATTTTCACGCGGTTCACCGGAGCTTAGCTCTGACTACATCCGGATCTGTCTAGGGTTGCACACCTTGGCTTATGGTGGGTAAGTCTCCCAACAAGAGTTTTCTGCATTCGATGAGGCTCAAACCCGAGACCTCCTTAAGGGACATCAAGCTGCTTACCACTTGAGCCTACTCTTATTGGCGGATAATTGTGCAGATTCTCATTGTTATTTGCTTCACGACTCTATTCAACTACGAGTATTTTATACTTCCTCCATCCCTTAATTGACACACTTGAAACTTTAATCAATGTTCATATAATCTCCCTGTTATGGGATGAAGCCTTGAAGTGTGTTTTTTTTTTTTTCGCTATCTTATCATTTTATGATATGTGATTCTATCATTTGGATCCGGCACCCTTCGTTCATGGTTGTCATTAATATATATTAACCCAAGAGCGGATTTGTAATCTTCTTAATTAACTAAGAAATATACTAAAACCTCATTTTAGGTCACCATATTAGTCCATGTTTTCACCACAGAAAATGCAAGTAAAACTCAAAACAATAAAGATTGTTTAAATTCGGTAAAAGTCAAGTGAGGATAACAAGATCATTATTTCACATGCAAAGGTAAAGACTGCCCGTACAATTGTTGTGTATGGTCCTTACATACAACTTTAATTTATCATGTTTTTATTGGCTTGAATAATGGGCCCAACTTCATGAAAATTCAATTTATATTTGATTCCTAATATTTCTCTCCTCTTTTGATGATGTGTCAAATTTCTAATGATGTTGTATGTAGGGACAACATATTGTATGTGTATCAGCTCTCAACAGAATAGGGAAATAGACATATGTAATTATCAAATACTAGAGTATCAACTACGGAACTACAGAGTTAGAGAACTTTAATTTTTGGTATGAATTATTTTTATTTAATGCATGCATTAAATGTGCAGAAAAATTGTTTCATTCCATATATTATAAGACATTTTTTGTGTAGTTTTTTTGATCTAATACAACTATACAAGTATACAACCTTATGCCATGAAATTTTAATCACTAATAGTTAATTCCTAAAGCATAGTAACTATTTCTTAATTACTTTGTCTCTTCCACTTCCATTCATATTCCTCTGTATGCTTGGAATTATTCACTTCATTTTACACAGTGTAGCTTTGTTGAATGGTATCAATGTCCAGTCCCTTTGTCTTAACCACAGACTCAACGCGTCCTTTTAAAGTGTGCAATTCCTGCAACCTGCACTCTAATAACTTCATTAATATTTGTTCGAACCATTTGTAATTTTACGTGATAACAAATTATTTTTGGGGTTGTGATCACGCTCACAACCTTATCAAAGAAATTGAATATATCTTCGGTTTAGGCATAAAAAATTACACAAGAAAATTCTAATCATGAATAAGATTGTTTCGCATCATGCATGCTTTGAAAAAGATATCTCCTAGAGAGAAAACCCCAATGAAATCTAAGAGTGTAAACTATTTGAAAAAGAAGACTAAATTAAAACCTAAAGATTAAATATACCTTGCCATTTCAGCTCGCTTTTTGGCTTGCTCAGCTATCTCAGACAGCTCTCGATAGTTATTGGTGTCATTCAACAAGCCATCATTTGCGGGTGATTGGAGACCATGAAGGGTACGTTGAGCTACGACCCACTGCACCTCTCGTTCCCCCTTGCCATAATCTCTTTTCGTGGTGAAAGCAGTCTACAAAATGTGGAATTAAATGTATATGAAATACTCAAATATGAGCATTGGATTGGTGTAGTATGGTTTAATGTTACCTTATTTTGGATCATGTTGTCCCATGCTTGACCCGTTAAGGAGTAACGAGCAACAAATTTAAGGATGTCAAGGGGTATGTATGTGACAATGCTGTAGAGCCAAATCACTCCAGCCCATCCCCATCCAATACCAGTCACCCTAGCAAAGTCCCACTCTGCGTATACTGCAATGAGTGTAGCTACTAGTTGAGCAGCAAGGAAGGCAAAAGCTAGAAGAATACCCGGGCGTTCTACAAAAGACCAACTTCTTGAGCGGGTAACAAATATGAGCGCCTGACTGATGATACTCACTTGAAGGTATAAAGCTGCTGTTAGTTCATCATCATTGGCCTTGATTGGTCTTACACCGAACCAATCCTGCACAACGTAACCAACATATTACTAGTTAGATACGGATATTAAATTAGGATCCGACTCTAAGATTATATCAGTTAATTAGATTGACTCACAGTGAATACATCAGTATCATGTGCCATGAAGAAAAATACAACAGTAGTGAGAGCCATGTAACTGCCGAGAATGATTCCAGTGACAAAGATCTCATTGAGTTTCCAGGAATCAGGCACTGGTGAGGGCTTCACCCTATCCTTAGATATTGTCATTATGGTACCGTCGTTGAGGATGGCAATGATCAAGACCATGAAAGGAGGAAAGTCATATTTCCATATAAGGACAACTAAGAGAAACCCAAATACTATACGGATGGTAATTGAAACGGCATATATAGTGTAATTCTTCATCCTTTGAAAGATGGCCCTACTAGTCAATACTGCACTAACTATCACACTCAGGCCTGGCTCGGTTAACACAATATCTGATGCACTTCTAGCCGCATCTGTCGCATCATCCACTGCAATACCAATGTCTGCCTTCTTTAGCGCAGGGGCATCATTCACACCATCTCCAGTCATACCACAAATGTGATTCCTTTCTTGCAGCTTTTTTACAATCTCATACTTGTGTTCTGCATATAATATATTGTGTTATAAAAAAACAAGATAAGCCATTGGTTCTGAATTTTGAGACAGGAAGGGTACGTGTTATACCGGGGAACACTCCAGCAAAACCATCAGCCTTTTCGATGAGCTCTTCTACAGGAATTGAAGCAATAGACTCGTCCATGTTTTGTCCTAAAAGGGTAGAAGAAGGATACATGTTGGTGCCCATGCCAAGCCTACGACCGGTCTCTTTTCCTATAGCAAGCTGGTCACCTGTGATCATCTTAACATTGACGCCGAGATCAAGTGCCCGGCGAATAGTCTCTGCACTGTCATGTCTTGGAGGATCAAAGAGTGGCAAGAGGCCTACAAACTCCCATGGGCTGCCAGTACTCTCCTTTGTTTTCTCTGGCACGGTCTAAGCCAAGACAGAGTAAATTTAATTTATTAATTTTTTTTTTATAATAAAATACTTATTAAATATAAAAGGAAATAATACTCTGTTTCTCTTTCCCCTTTAAAAAGAATATAAAAATAAATAAATAAAAAAAAAAATCATACATTACCTGCCTAGCAACAGCTAAAGATCTTAGTCCACGATCAGCATAACTATCAATCACAGCATGAGCCTTTTTCAATGCCTCGCCCTTGAGGTCACAAAGCTCAATGATCTGTACAAGGTACAAAAAGAGGGGAAAAAAAGAATAAAGAGAATGTTTTTTAAATCTAAATTACTTTTTAGAGTATAAAAAATCATCCATATCTTTTCTCTTGGTAGTTATTACCTGTTCAGGAGCACCTTTGCTAACCCTATGCCAAATTCCGTTTGAGTCAATGTAAGTAATGGCAGTACGCTTCTCGACGGGATTAAAAGGTAGGAAATGTATCTCTTCTATTCCTTCTCTTGCCTATAAGACAAAAGAAATTTTGAAGAAGTTAAATCTACAACTATATATAACAGTTGATCAAACAATATATATAAGTAGTATATATTGAGGAATATGTATAATCTTAGTGTATATGCACCTCTTTAGGATCACTTAACATCCCAACTATGCAAGCATCAATGGCATCTTGATTTTCAACTCTAGAGGCACGTGCGCCTAACAAGACCACAGTGTCCCTGTCTACACCCTTGGAGAAGACCTCTATAAGGGCCTTGTCAACAGTTAATTTATTAAGGGTAAGGGTACCAGTTTTGTCACTACAGAGGACATCCATACCAGCCATTTCTTCAATGGCTGTCATCCTCTTGGTGATAGCTCCCTGTTGGGATAGTCGATGAGAACCAATAGCCATTGTCACTGACAACACTGTGGGCATCGCAATTGGAATCCCTCCGATTAGAAGAACCAAGAGGTTGTCAATGCCTTCCCTGTACCTCCTACGTTGAATGGGAAACATCACTACAATCTCAATCAACATACCAACAGCAATGGAGACAATGCAAAAGTTACCAATGGAAGTCAACACCTGCATATTATATTGATTCAAAAAATTAATTAAATATTAGCTCACAATCACATAACATACGCTTTAGAGAGCTTAATTATCATCTTTAAGAAAAATCATAACCGTACCTTTTGGAAATGGCCAACATGATTGGTGCTATCCACCAAGTGAGCAGCTTTGCCAAAGAAAGTGTGGACACCGGTAGCAATGACAATAGCCTCAATTTCACCTTGTTTGCAGGTAGAACCAGAGAAGACTCCACTGCCAGGGTTCTTAGTGACAGGCAATGATTCACCGGTAAGGGCAGCTTGATCTACCTTCAAGGGATCCCCTTCTAAGAGTCGAGCATCTGCTGGTATGATATCTCCCAACTTAATGCTAATAATATCTCCAGGAACTAGAATAGATGCATCTTCCTCGCCCCATTTGCCATCTCTTAATACCTGGACACACACGCATTAATTAGGAAGAAAAAACATGAAGGAGATTTATAACAAAAATAAAATAAATTAAATTAAAACACAATGTTACCTTGGTTTTGGGAGCAAGATTGGCCATTAGAGAGGCTGCAGCATTTCCTGCATTGTTTTCTTCGATGAAACTAATGGTTGAGTTGATTAGAAGTAGGACAACAATTCCAACAAAGTCTTGCCAATCTGGAGGTCTGCCTCCTCCATTAGCTAAAACAATGGCCATGATAGCAGCCAACTCCATCACCCATGATAAAGGATTCCACATGAACCCCAAAAATTTCAGTATTTTGGATTCCTGCACAATTTTTATCAATTGTTTTATTCTTATTCATGCATTCCATGTTATATAAAGCTCGACAATAATTATAAAAAAAAACTGGAGAACAAGGAACGTGAAACAAATCATATAAGTACATGTTTCTTGCCTTCTTTTCCTCAAGTTTGTTTGGGCCAAATATTTTGAGCCTATCATTCTTTTCTGTGGAGCTTAAGCCTTCTTTGGTACATTTCAATCGTTGAAATACTTCTTCCACAGGGATTTGCTCCTACATTATATTAAAACCCATGCATTCACCGTTAGAAACTCTTTTTTCTTCTTCTTCTGTTTTTTTTAATGTGTATATATATACAGTGGCAGACCCAGGAATTTCCGACTGATGAGTCACAATCGATAACCAAATATGTAAAAAAAATTTTTGACAACATGACAAGCTTAGCTCTCTAATAATTGACAAGATTAAAATCTGTACAAGCATTAGGGTGTATTCACAATTTGACAGACATAATTGACTATATCATTAGGGTGGGTCGACTATATCATAAGCAATCGTCCGAATCGCCAATCAAATCAGCACATATGCAAAAACCCCATATAAATCTACCAAAGTCAATGGTGTATTGACAATTTGACAGACATAATTAACATCAATAAACACCCTAAATAAACACTGATTACAATTCACATGGTCAAAAAGGTTCAAATTTCATCAAAAACCCAACAACATTAACAAAAGGTTCAAAGTTTACCAAACAAACAACAACAAAATCAACCAAAGAAAATAATATTTTTTTTTTTAAAAAAAAAAAACTTAGAAATTTTTTTTGGGCCCTGGTGAGTCATTTGACTCACCATGCACAAGGGCAGGTCCGCCAATGTATATATATATATATATATATATATATATATATGCGAAACACTACTTGACAATAAATTAAATGATTCTCATTCAGCAATTTCAAATTCTTATTGAATTGGTACTTACAAGATCGACATTCTCGTTCTTTATTTGCTCTAGAGAGAGTTCTCCACTAGAGCCCATTTGGATGGATAGGAAGAGAGAGACCTCCCTCTCTTCAATCAAATATTATGCACCTAATGAGGAAAAACATACACAAACTTAATATCTATCTTTATTTTTCCAATTTATAATTTTATTTTATCGCCCAATAAGAAGGCCTGTTGTCTTATGATTGGAAAGGAGAGAGCAAAAGTTGGAATAAGGAGGGTATTTTCTCTTATACTTAGAAAGAAATTAAACAAGACAAAGAAAATAGAGTAGAATGTTAGGTCGATCGATTCCTTATTCTTTGGAGGACAACAAATATGTCTTATTAGAATTATATATATTTGATGGTTTTAGCTTTTTTTCAGGGACACCTAATTTTGAACATTAGATGGTTGGTATCAAATTTACTTATTTTAAAAAATCTATTTTTCCCTCACAAAATTTTGACACCCTTTCTACGTCTTCCATGAAAAGACACCAAATTATCATTTAGTCATATTGACAGCGTGATAATCACCATATCTAGAATATAATAAGGTTTCATTTTATTTTATTTACAATTTACATTATAATATAATACAATGTAACATTATTCATTCATAAGGATTTTTTCGATCCTCCTTGGTTTACATACTTTAGAAATTTACTCTACCAAAGGCAAATAAAAAGTTAAAAACCACACTTTAATTGATATGATAGTAATATTATTTTCTTTCCTGATTAAATTTAGAAAATGACAATGGTGCCCAAATGGATGATCAAAATATATTTGAAACACTATGTTAATTACTCCTTGTCCAGGTTATAGAAAATCGGCATGACAAAGAAATTCCGAATTAAGGTGGCCAATCTCAAACTTGGGGTAGTATAATTTAGGAAAAATTAGAAAATAACACCATAAATTTTACAAAAATGGATTATAACACCACAAAATCTCAAACTATTATTATAACACCACAAAAAATAAAATAAAAAAATTTAATTTCACCATCATCTAACGGATTTTTGGATGGAATCCGTTAGTAGGGCTCACTGTGGACACGTGTCACTCAGCGATTTGTTTAAAAAAAAAGATAAATAAAAACAAAAACTAAAAGAAAAAAACCTTAAATCCTAACCCAACCCAACCCCACCGACCAATGGAACCACCAACCAAAGCCGTCGACAGCCCTTGACCTCCCGCTGGAACACCCTGACCTCCTGCCGGAACCCATCAAAACCCCCTGACCCCACCAAAACCGCCGGCTCCACCTAATCCCCCCTTCCTCCTCCCCAAAAACCACCCTAGCCACCGCAATTATCTCACGCAATACCCCCACCGCACCAACTCCAACACCCAGACGACCCACCGAACTCCGCCTGCCCGACGACCCACAGAACTCCGCCTGCACGACGACCCCCGCCCTGATCCCCACCCTAGTTTGCGACCCCATTCCTTGCTAGCGGCGGCTAGGGTGTTTTTCGGTGGCTGGGGTGTTTCAAGGATGGGTTAGGTGGGTTTTTCGCTCGGTTTTTTGGTGGCTGGGGGTGCCAACTGTTTTGGGGTTTTCTGATGTCCTGCGGGAGAGTTACAATTCCGAGACTGGAACCGGACGCCTGTACCTGCAAAATAACGGAGACTCCTGAGAGCTCCGCCTCCAACGGTCAAGTTAGTACCTGATTAAGGAGTAATTAATACAGAAATTAAAGTAATAAGGTCTCTCTAGGTGAGAGTATTTAATGTAGGTAATCTGCTTTGCTAGCGAGATCAGCCGGTTATTAGTGTGTTCCGTAAATTATTCGGTCCCTTGATTAATGAGGATTAATCGAGTATTTATAGCCTTGGGAAGCGTGCAACTCTCTAGGTTTAAGGTAAACCTAGGGCCGAACGGGCTTCTAGACTGAAATGGGCCTTGATGGCCGGTTGTCCCATTTGGCATGGGTGGACACGTGGCGTGTCTTAAGTGGTCCGTGGAGGACGCGTGGCGGAACCTGGTTGGTCCACCTGTCAAACGGCGCTTGGTGGATAAAAATCCCCTAATCATTTGCCCCTCACAGGGGGCACGCGACTGGTCACGTGTCGCCTGTGACAGGTGTCGCACGGTGACAGGCGACGGCCCGTTACAGGTGTCACCTTGCAGACGGCCGGGAGATTCTTCCGCCCAAATTTGAATTCGGAAGCGACCCTCCGCCTTCTCATTTTGCCTATAAAAGGAAGTGCTGACTTTGGTCATTTTCACATTTGAGAATTTTTGCGAGAACATTCGGACCCCTGAACTTGCTCTGACATTTTCGGACTTTTTCTGCCTACCGCCTGTTCTGACAAGCCGACTGACCCGAACTTTCAGGACTTCATCAACTGTCATCCGTTCAGGTAACTCAATTCTCTTACTCTTAATTTTCTTTTTATTTTTTGAAATGGCACCATGGAAGCACACGACACGCCCTAAGTTAGTGATCAGCCGGTCACCGGGGACGGCTGAATCTAGGACTAGGAGTGCCGCCTGCCCTTTTCTGGACCCATCTTTGCCCTTTATACAAAGTCCGACTGAATCTGTGTCTATGCAGAACGTGATGGCCAGAACAAAAAAGACTGCTAGAATATCAAACTCAGACGGCTCCTCCCAAAGGGTACTCCTTAGCGAAACATCTGACCAGGCGCCAGATGTGGAACGAGGCGACTGTCAAGCTGACAGTTCTGAGAGAGGGACCAAGGTGTTCCCTTCTCATCTAACCGTGGACATGTCTAATTTACCTTCTGCTCCTTCTAAGGGAGAGGAGGCGGGCCCCTCTAGGAGAGGGGAGGAGTCGTCCTCTTCGGACTCGTCAGGGGACGAGTCCGATTCCAGCTCTTCTGACCATAGTTCTTCTGACCATAGTTCTTCTGACTCAGAAGAAAAACATAACCGCCTACAAGAGGCGAGAAGTTCCCATGCAGTGGAGAAGGGGGATAATTGGGCAGAGCCGTCCGCCTCTTACAGAGAGGAAAACACCCCCTACTACTGCAGGGTGCCCCGGGGCCGGATCGCAACCATGCGAGACAACGTGGCGAGCTTTATTGCTAACCACAAAATGAGCCCGGAGTATTTACTGTTTGTGCCGGATCCAGAAGATACTGTCGTCTGGCCGGCTGGTACCAGCTATGGTGACGGCTGTTTTGGCTGCTATGTGGCGGCCATCAAAGCTGGTCTGCGCTTCCCATTACATCCGGCTGTTCAGCGGATTTTAGATGGGTATGATCTGGGGTTATGGCAGTTAGCCCCCAACTCTTGGGTAAACGTACTCGGCTATGTGGCCGGGTGCGAACTGAACGGGGTGGAGCCAAGTTTTGAGGCTTTCGCCCACATGAACTATCTCAGCCGGACCCCTAAGTCGGGAGGTACCGGCTGGTATCAACTAACAAGCCACAGGGGTTACCTCATGACGAGAGGTAAGGCAAACAAATGGAAGGATTGGCGGAACACCTTCCTTATTATCGAGAGTTCAGACACGGGGCTGAACAAACGTTTTAACAAGTGGAACAGGGATCCGCCTCTTCTTGCAGGCGGCCGCAGCATGCCGCCTGTTCCCCCAAAGGCTAAAAGAGAGATCCTAGACAAAGGACTCTTCAAAGTAGAGACTAGGGTGAACTCTACTTCAGGGGTACGAGAGCAAGTACCCCTACACTGCGTCCCGAGCTTCAAGTGGCTCTATGATGAGTACTTCTTGGCCGCCTGTGGCCTCGGCAGTCGGTGCTCTAGAGGTAGCCGGCCTGACGAATACTCTGTTTTCTCACGCCTTGTTTACTTGGGATTTTTATTAACTTTGCTGTTTATTTCTTTCAGCCGACGCCATGAGTAAAATAACAGCATCTAAGACTGCGGCGGCCATGCTGCGGGTCTCGCTAATGAAGCAGTCGTATGCCGACTCCCCCAGCAAGGAGGCACCCTTGGTAAGCTTTGAAAACTCTTCTCCTTTTAGTTGTATTATGCATATACTAACTCTTTTTGTTTTCAGTCTGGCACTCCAAGGGCTTCTTCCTCGCAACAGCCGGACCCCAAGGCCCGGAGAACGACTGTTGCAAGCTCTCCTGGGTCTTCCAGGAAAACAGTGGCGGCTGAGAAGCAGCCGGCCACTTCTTCAAAAACCCAGGCGGGGCCGCCTAGATGTATGGACACTTGCTTGTAAAAACTCACTCTTGCTTCCTTCTTGATTAGGTCTAACTTGTTTTTCCTTCTGCTTAATGCAGCCGGCCCCCAGGGACTTGACTTGGTTGAGGTAGCCAAGTCAATGGTTAAAGTAGTTCCTCCCTCTGACAGGGAGGCGGTCAAGGGTGCCGGCACCCTTGACCTCGATGGAATTTCGGGGATCCTAGCTGAGGTATACCCTTTTGAAGTTCCAGGACGCCTGTTAACCCTTATGATTGGAAACTGACGCCTGTTTTTCTTTGTACTTAGGCCCTGCTCCGAGTCAACAGCCTTCGCAAGCCGATTGATCGGAAAAACAAAGAGGTAAAGGCCGCAAAGGCTATGGCCGCCTCCAGCTGTGATAAAGCAATGTTTCAAATTGCCCAAAATGAAGTACTGACCATTGATCTTCTTTATTATCAGGCGCAGGCGACCGCCGCTGTTCGGGCTCAGCTAGAGGCGGCCCAAAAGAAGGTTGACGAGCTGGAGGGGACCGTCACCAAACTTAAAGCCGAGCTGAAGCCCCTTCGTCAGAAAATGCACTCTTACGAAGCCATGGAGAAATCTTTGGCTAACGTAAAAGAACGCCTGGTGAACCAGGAGAAGAGTCTTACCCAAGAGCTCTCGGACAAGGCCGAGCAAGAAAAACAAGAGCTCGTCCGGGAGATGGTGGAAGACTCCGCCCAAATCCAACGCATGACCTGGGAACGACTGTTCCCCAGTGCCGACTTTGCCTCATGGGAAAGAACGTACCGCCAGTGTTCGGAAATATATAATCAACAGATCCTGGCGGCTGCTGAAGAAGAGGCGATGGACGTTGCGTTGGAGGAGGAAGAGCCGGTTGTGGCGCTTGTGCCACTTGGGGGTAAGGCATCAAAAGATGATGCAGCTAAGGCCGAGTCCAGCAAGAAGAGTGCTGACCAGGCGGCTGCTGCTGATACTGAACTGCCCCCTTCTTAAGCTTTAAGTATATTTTTTCTTTTCACGGCCTGCGTGCCGTTTGCTTTGTAATTACCCGGCCAGGGGGCCGGGGTTTTGAATATTCTGCTGGTCTTTTATGGCCGGCTCATTTTAATCAAATTTTTTGTTTTTGTTCAAATTTGTCTAAGTATTTGAAATTTGCTCACTAGACAGACTGTTGTGTATGGCCGAACGTTAAGACAGGTACAAATAGTAAGTATGCCGCCTATGCCCCTGGACGACTGGTTGTCTGTTTCCAGGATAGATGATCAGTCGGCCATTTAATCAATCGGTATTCGAACTCTTTATTCAATTTGACCAAGTAAATAGAATTACCAAGTAGCCAAGGAATTTAAGTAGGAAAACAAGCGGCGGGTACCGGTTGTTTCCCTTTATTGCCAATGTTGGCCTCTAATTTGTTATTTGTTAACCTAGCAAGAGTATTGGTTGAGAGCCTTTGTTTATTAAAAACAAGTGGACGACTCGTACCTTTTAGGCTCAGTACTAAGTTTGAGTGACTATTAAGTTAACATAGGAGTTACTTAGTCTTCGTCACAATCTTGATTGAGTAGTAAAGGTATCAGGCGGCGTAGGCCGGCTAGACCCCTTGATTCACCAATGTTTGTTGGCTATTTACTCAATAGGTTATCCAGTAGGAATAGGGGTTCGAGTGCCCTTGTTTGTATAAAACAGGCGGACGACTCAAACTTTTTAGGTTCCATACCAAATTTGAAGGAGTGACTATGAGTTAACTTTGGAGTTACTCAGTCGCCGTCACTTTTGTTTGAGAAGTAGAGGTACCAGGCGGCGTAGGCCGGCTAGACCCCTTGATTCGCCAACGTTTGTTGGCTATTAACTCAATAGGTACCCCCTGCATTTATCCCAAGTAATACAGGCGGTCATCTGACTCAGATGTCAACTGCTACCACTGGTTTGGTTAGTGATAGAGTTATCCTTGTCTCAAAAACGGCTACGTGGTTGCCCTTTGGGACAGTCGTATAGGTGCCGTGTAATTAGTTTATAGAACAATGTTCCACCCAAAAGGGAGCTGCTCTCTGCGACGAATTTCATCCGAATGGATGCCGCCGGACGCCTGCTATAATGTTGGGACAGGTCGGATTAGTTTTTAAAAGTTAGATCAGTTGACTAGGCGCCTGGTCTGATCATTCGGCCAGTGGCCTTGGTATGTTCTTGGTGAACGTATGTGCTAAGTAAAAGAAGGGTAGCCGCCTGTTAGTTACAGGATCGGCCAGGCCCTAAACTTTTTAGCTAAGTATTGTGAGTAAAATACTCGAGGGAGAGTAGCCGACTGTAATGGAACAGACGGCGTGCCCCTGTAAAGATAAAGAGTGAAACTCAATGGAGAGTAGCCGACTGTAAAGGTACAGACGGCATGCCCCTCGTAATACAAAATTGAATAGTAAGTGCCAACTTATTAAGTAGCTCTTTACTTTACATCATTCAAAAGAAATATTTCTTAAGGTTATCTACATTCCAAGTTCGAGGCAACGGTTGTCCGTCTGGTGTTTCCAGACGGTAGGTACCGTCCCTGACTTCCGCATAGATTCGGTAGGGTCCTTCCCAGTTGGGAGTTAGTTTGCCAGACTCGTTAGCCCTACCAACTGCTTCCATTTTTCTAAGTACAAAGTCCCCTACTTTGAGTGGACGCCTGTGCACTTTTTTGTTGTATGATCTAGTCATTCTCAGGCGGTAGATTTCATGGCGCAAAACAGCATTGCCCCTCTTTTCAGGAAGTGAGTCTAATGCCAGGCGCATAGCTTCCCAGTTTGCCTCTTCGTCATATAGCATTACTCGAAGAGTCGGCTCGTAGTGTTCTATTGGAAGAACAGCTTCTGCACCATAAGTTAGGAGGAATGGAGTTTCTCCAGTCGCCCCTTTTTCAGTCGTCCTAATGGCCCAAAGAACATGTGGTAGTTCATCTGCCCATAGGCCGCCTGCTCGTTCAATTTTTTTCTTGAGACCGTCTGAGATGATTTTATTAAAGGCTTCTACCTGGCCGTTTGCTTGTGGACGGCCGACAGATGCAAAGTAATGTCCAATTCCTTGGTCTCCCAACCAGCTTTTGAGAACAGGCGTCTCAAATTGGGGACCATTATCAAAAACCATAGACATGGGAACCCCGAACCGAGTGATGACGTTTTTCCAAATGAATGAAATTACATCTTTCGTCTTGATTCCCTTTACAGCCTCCGCCTCTACCCATTTAGTGAAGTAGTCAACGGCAACAAGTATATACCTTCTGCCGCCTGTAGCAGGCGTATATGGACCCAGAATGTCCATGCCCCACTTAGCAAACGGTAGTGGGCTGTGAATGGTAGTGAGGTCAGTAGCCGGACGGTGAATTAATTTGCCAAACCTTTGGCACTTGTCACATTTTTTCACCATCTCCATTGCATCTGCTTCCAAAGTAGGCCAAAAGTAGCCCTGCCGCCTTGCCCTTTGAGCAAGCATCCTACCACCTATATGGGAAGCACAGAAACCAGAGTGAAGATCATCTAGTATCTCTCGTCCCTTTTCAGGAGTAACACACTTTAAGAAGGGTTGAAGGTGCCCCCTCTTGTGCAGTTCCCCCTGTATCATTTCAAAACAGGAGGCTCGTTTTTTCAGTGATGCCGCCTGTTGAGGATCATCCGGCAGTGTACCGTTTGTCAGATATGCCCTGATTGAATCCATCCAGGTTGAGCTTCTGTCTAGAATTCCAATAGGATTTTCCTCGATGCTTCTCTTCTCCATTACTTCCCAAAACACAGTTCGAGGAGTATCGGAGGAGGCGGATGATGCTAATTTCGAGAGTGCATCTGCCTGGTTGTTTTCTGATCTCGGTACTTGGATCAGATGGAAATCCTCAAGGGAGCCGACTGCTTGTCGGACCGCCTGTAAATATTTGATCATGGCCGGATGTGTTGCTTCGTATTCGCCATTGTACTGACTCACTATCAGTTGTGAATCAGAACAGGCGTCTATTTTCCTTGCCCCGGCCGCCTTACACATGCGGATCCCGGCTAGTAAAGCTTCATATTCTGCCTCATTGTTTGAAGCCTGGAAACTGAAGCGTAGAGCATACTCGAACCTGTCGCCCTCTGGAGATTGACATACGACGCCTGCTCCACAACCGTTTGAAGTAGAGCTTCCGTCCACATATACCTTCCAGACTTGGTCTGGAACTTGAGAGTCAGGAGGACGAGTCATCTCTACAATAAAGTCAGCAAAGGCTTGCCCCTTCACTGCTTTTCTAGGCTCGAAAGTAACTTCGAGACTCTGCATTTCTATGGCCCATTTGATCATTCGTCCGGAGGACTCCATGGTGGTAAGGGGCCGTTTGATCGGTTGGTCGGTATACACGACGACTGCATGTGCCAGAAAGTAGGGCTTCAATTTTTTAACAGCCATGAAGAGTGCAAGACCAAATTTCTCCACTAGGGGATACCTCAACTCGGCATTTTTCAGTACGTGACTGACAAAGTAGACCGGAAGTTGACAGCCGTCCCTTTCAGCAAGGAGCACCGCGCTTAACGCATGATCAGAGACGGCCAGGTACATGTAGAGATTTTCTTTGGGCAAAGGGCTGACCAGCCTTGGCAAGGAATGCAAGTGAACCTTTAATTTCTGGAAGGCGGCCTCAGCATCCGGCCCCCATTCAAACCTTGCCTTTTTCTTAATTGCCTGGAAAAAGTATAGGCATTTGTCGCCTGATCGGCTTAGAAATCTTCCCAAGGCCGCCAGACAACCTGTTAACTTCTGAACCTCTCGGACGGTACGAGGCGACTGCATGTCAATGACCGCCTGTACCTTCTCAGGGTTCGCCTCTATTCCTCTCTGGTTGATAAGGAATCCGAGAAATTTCCCAGACTCAACTCCAAATACACATTTCTTGGGATTGAGCATGACATGGTGCCGCCTGAGTGTGGCGAAAGTTTCTCGGAGGTCCGTCAGATGATCTTTCTGAAGTTTAGTCTTAACAATCATATCATCAATGTATGCCTCGACGTTTCTCCCAATCTGATCAAAGAACACTGTGTTTATCATTCGTTGGAATGTAGCCGGGGCATTCTTAAGACCAAACGGCATGACCGTATAACAGTATAATCCCTGATCAGTGACGAAGGCCGTCTTCTCCTGATCTTTCTTCCACAAAGGAATTTGATGAAAACCAGAATAGGCGTCCATAAAACTCATCAAGGCATGGCCGGCTGTTGAGTCGACCAGGTTATCAATTTTGGCAGAGGGTAACTGTCTTTGGGGCACGCCTTGTTCAAGTCTGTGTAGTCTACACACATTCGCCAGGTGCCATTCGGCTTTTTAACAAGTACCACATTTGCAACCCAATCTGGGAAGTAACATTGCCGAATGAACCCTGCATCAAGTAATTTTTTGACTTCGGCGGCGGCCGCCTGACCTCTTTCTTCACCCTGGTTCCGCTTCTTTTGCCGTACCGGCTTCTTTTTCGGATCCACAGCGAGTTTGTGTACTGCCAGATCAGGACTAATGCCTGGCATTTCATGGACTTCAAATGCAAAGATGTCCTTGTATTCTTTCAACAGGTTGTGAAAGTCATCACCAAGGTTTCCCAGAGCAGTCGTCCCAACTTTGACTGTTCGGTCAGGGCGGGAGTCGTCTAATATCAGGTCCGTATGCTCACCAGCCGGCTGAGGGCGGAACTCATCCGGCCGGTCCTCTGCCAATGATTGCTATTTTCTTGCCTTTCTGGCGGACTCTGTCTGGGACGCCTTTCTTTTTCTGTCGCCTGTTTCTTGAACAGGCGCACTTTCCTTGACATTGTCAAGGTCTGTTTTTTCTCCACTTGACCCAGTGGCCTTAGCAGTGGGTTTGACATCCGAGAGATAGCACTCTCGGGCCATCCTCTGATCTCCCCTTAGGGAGCCGACTGTTCCATTGTCCCTTTCAAACTTAAGCAGCATAAGTGACGGGATTATAACAGCCTTGGCACTATTCAGGGTTGGGCGACCCAGAATCATGTTGTAGGCAGAGAGTTCCTCTACAACTAGGAATCGGACTACCATGTGTCGTCCTTCCCCTTTTTCGCCCAGGCGGACGGGTAGATCAACTCGTCCCAGTGGGTGGACGACTCCTCCTCCAAACCCTATTAAAGGGTGGGAGGCCGGATGTATGCAGTCCGTCTGATATTTCAGTTTTGACAGACATTTGCTGCTGATGAGATCTGAAGAGCTCCCAGTATCTATGAGGATTCGACCAACTCTCTGGTTGGCCACTTTACATTCAATAACGAGAGGGTCGTCATGCGGCCCCCTTATTCCTCCTAGATCCTCTTCAGTGATGACAATCTCAGGAAATGTATATTTGGACGGTCGTTCTTGGTGAACGGAATTTACATCTAACCGCCTTATATTATCTTTGTTGCCCCTAATAGTGGGGCCGCCTCCTGAGAAGCCGCCTGCAATGGTGTAGACGACTGCATCATCTGTATCGGAACTGTCGGCCTGTTGATTCTTTTTGGCCGACTGCTTTTTTGAGGAAGTATTCCCCGTAGATTTCTTGACATAAGTGTCAAGATCACCTTGATCAGCCAAGCGGTCTAGGTACCGCATGAGACTAATGCAGTCGTTGGTGTGATGACCAATGTCATCATGATAAGCACAGATTTTGTCTTGGTTCCGGTTGCTCGCAGAACCCTTCATGGGGAGCGGTTTCTCAATTGAGAGCCGTCCCTTTATTTCTTTTAGGATAAACTGGTTATCCTTGTTAAACACATACTTTGGGGAGTATGGTTTGAATTCCTTTTTCTTCTTGGCCGGCTGTTTAGAGGAATCAGCCGCCCAGACCCCTTTTCTTTTTTCATCTTTGTTGGACGACTGTTTCTGTCGTCCTTCTCTATTGTCGAACCTCTTCCCGTCCGACTGTTTCATTGTACACAGATCAGTCGCCTGTATATAGGCTTCTGCTTCAATCAAGGCCTCTTGAAGAGTCGCCACCCTTTTTCGAACTAAATCAAATTTGAAGGTAGACCCGTCTTTGAGACCTCTAAAAAAGTCAGTATAAGCTACCTCATCCGGTAACCCTTGAATCTGTATTCTCATCAGGTTGAACCGCCTGATGTAGGAACGAAGCCCCTCCTTTTCACCCTGCTGAATTGTTCCCAAATCAAGGGTCGTTTTCTTCGCAGGGATGTTCATTGCAAAGTTGGAGGCAAATAAGTAAGCAAGCGTCCTGAAACTGTTTACACAACCAGTCGGCAGGTTGCCGAACCATTGCTGTGCAATTCCCTTGAGAGTTGCTGGGAAACACTTGCACCAAGTGGGATCATCCAACCCTTGAAGGTACATCAGGTTGGTGAATGCCATCAGATGGTCTTCCGGGTTAGTAGTGCCATCATAGGCGCCTACTAAAACATTTTTTACTTTGGCCGGCTGAGCGGCTTCAGTAATTTCCTTGGAGAAGGCCGACGGCTGTTCACCAAGTCTAAGCAGCCGTAGCTGCCAGTCCATAGGTTGGACGTTTTTTGCTGCAGGTCCACCAAATGGAGGTGGCTGCATAAAATATTGTTGTTGCGGCACAAATGGCAAATTTGGTACCGCCTGCGCACTATGAAAGCCAGACTGTCGGGAGGTGCCGCCTGACTGACTCTCATGGTACGACTGAGTTGGCCTCATCGAGGCATTTCGCAAACTGTCCTGAAAATTTGAAGTAGAAGCCGACTCTGATAATCGGTCACTCTTCTTCTGCTCTAGCAGGTGCCGAGCATCTGTGAACGTTTGCTTTGACCCATCCGCCTGAATATGACGAACCGGTTTCCTATTTCCCGTAGGATAACGGAGTTTTGTGAAATCAAGAGCAGACGGCTCCCGCTTCTTAGATTTAGGATGGGGAGTCGCCTCTCGCCCTTGAACTGGCTTCCTCTTCAGTGAAGTGTAAGGTTTTTTGGCCGCCTGCTCTTTGACTGAAGCAGGCGGTTTTTTGTTGATCAACTCTTGGATCTCTCCCTTGAATCCCCTCATGAAGGTCATGAGTTCGTTCCTTGTGATGGGAGCAGACCCATCAGTCGGCTGTTGCCGAGCAAGCGGTGCGCCTGCTGGCTCGCTTCCTGTTTGAAGATACTCCCGTTCCCTTATTTCAGTATGACGGGTACGGCGGGCCCTTAGGGTCCCGTCTGGAGCTGTATGAGTTTCAACTTCAAATTCACTTTCGGTATCATGGTCCGACTGAACTTGAGGGTCGTCTAGGGGACGCCTCTCTTCTGGGGTCGGTACAGACTTGGATGCCATCTCTGAAGTACTCTCCCCACAGACGGCGCCAAATGTTTTGGGGTTTTCTGATGTCCTGCGGGAGAGCTACAATTCCGAGACTGGAACCGGACGCCTGTACCTGCAAAATAACGGAGACTCCTGAGAGCTCCGCCTCCAACGGTCAAGTTAGTACCTGATTAAGGAGTAATTAACACAGAAATTAAAGTAATAAGGTCTCTCTAGGTGAGAGTATTTAATGTAGGTAATCTGCTTTGCTAGCGAGATCAGCCGGTTATTAGTGTGTTCCGTAATGTTTCTCCTCTGTTCTGTTAATTATTCCGTCCCTTGATTAATGAGGATTAATCGAGTATTTATAGCCTTGGGAAGCGTGCAACTCTCTAGGTTTAAGGTAAACCTAGGGCCGATCGGGCTTCTAGACTGAAATGGGCCTTGATGGCCGGTTGTCCCATTTGGCATGGGTGGACACGTGGCGTGTCTTAAGTGGTCCGTGGAGGACGCGTGGCGGAACCTGGTTGGTCCACTTGTCAAACGGCGCTTGGTGGATAAAAATCCCCTAATCAATATTCATTTGATTAAAATAGCTTTGTTTGAATATGTTTGACTTTCATTTGATTCAATTAGCTTTGTTTGAATGTGTTTGACTTTCATTTGATTCAATTAGCTTTGTAAAATGTATTTGACTTTCATTTGATTCAAAGAGCTTTGTTTGAATGTGTTTGACTTTCATTTGATTCAATTAGCTTAGTAGAATGTATTTGACTTTCATTTGATTCAATTAGCTTTGTAGAATGTATTTGACTTTCACTTGGTTCGAAAGCTTAGTTTGAATGTGATTGACTTTAATTTAATTATATTAGCTTATTTTGAATGTGCTTGACTTTAATTTAATTCGATTAGCTTATTTTGAATTAGCTTATTTAATTCAATTAGCTTTGTAGAATGTATTTGACTTCCATTTGATTCAATTAGCTTTTGTTTGAATGAGTTTGACTTTTATATGATTCAATTTGCTTTGTAGAATGTATTTGACTTTTATTTTATTTAATTAGCTTTGTTTGAATGTGTTTGACTTTCATTTGATTCAATAAGCTTTGTAGAATGTATTTGACTTTCATTTGAATCAAATAACTTTGTTTGACTGTGTTTGACTTTCATTTGATTTAATTTTCTTTGTAGAATGTATTTGACCTTCATTTTCTTCAAATAGCTTTGTTTGAATGTGTTTGACTTTCATTTGATTCAATTTGCTTTGTAGAATGTATTTGACATTCATTTAATTAAAATAGCTTTGTTTAAATGTGTTTGACTTTCATTTGATTCAATAAGCTTTGTTTGAATGTGTTTGACTTACATTTGATTCAATTAGGTTTGTAAAATGTATTTGATTTTCATCTGATTCAAATAGCTTTGTTTGAATGTGTTTGACTTTCAATTGATTCAATTAGCTTTGTAGAATGTGTTTGACTGTAATTTGATTCAAATAGCTTTGTTTTAATGTGTTTAAATTTCATTTAATTCAATTTGCTTTGTAGAATGCATTTCACTTTCATTTGATTTATATAGCTTTGTTTGAATGTGTTTGACTTTCATTTAAATTAAAAAGCTTTTTTTGAATGTGTTTGACTTTCATTTGATTTAAAAGGCTTTGTTTGAATGTGTTTGACTTTCATTTGATTCAATTAGCTTTGTAGAATGTATTTTACTTTTATTTGATTTAATTAGCTTTGTTTAAATTTTTTTGACTCTCATTTGATTCAAATAGCTTTGTTTGAATGTGTTTGACTTTCATTTGATTCAATTAGCTTTGTAGAATGTATTTGACTTTCATTTTATTAAAATAGCTTTATTTGAATGTGTTTGACTTTCATTTGATTCAATTAGCTTTGTAGAATGTATTTGACTTTCATTTGATTCGAAATCTTTGTTTGAATGTGTTTGACTTTCATTTTATTCAATTAGCTTTGTTTGAATGTGTTTGACTTTAATTTAATTCAATTAGCTTTGTCGAATGTATTAGACTTTTATTTGATTTAATTAGCTTTGTTTTAATGTATTTGACTCTCATTTGATTCAAATAGCTTTGTTTGAATGTGTTTGACTTTCATTTGATTCAAATAGCTTTGTTTGAATGTGTTTGACTTTCATTTGATTCAATTAGCTTTGTAGAATGTAATTGACTTTCATTCGATTAGAATAGCTTTGTTTGAATGTGCTTGACTTTTTCCTTTGATTCAATTAGCTTTGTTTGAATGTGTTTGACTTTCATTTGATTTAAATAACTTTATTTGAATGTGTTTGACTTTCATTTGATTCAATTAGCTTTGTAGAATGTATTTGACTTTCATTTGATTCAATTAGCTTTGTTTGAATGAGTATGACTTTCATTTGATTCATTTAGCTTTGTAGAATGTATTTGACTCTCATTTGATTCAAATAGCTTTGTTTGAATGCGTATAACTTTGATTTGATTCAATTAGCTTTGTAGAATGCATTTCACTTTCATTTGATTTAAATAACTTTGTTTCAATGCGTTTGACTTTCATTTGATTCAAATAGCTTTATTTTAATGTGTTTGACTTTCATTTGATACAATTAGCTTTGTTGAACGTATTTGACATTGATTAAAATAGCTTTGTTTGAATGTGTTTGACTTTCATTTGATTCAATTTGCTTTGTTTGAATGTGTTTGACTTTCATTTGATTCTATTAGCTTTGTTGAATGTATTTGACTTTCATTTGATTCAATTAGCTTTGTTTGAATGTGTTTGACTTTCATTTGATTTAATTAGCTTTGTAGAATGTATTTTACTTTTATTTGATTTTATTAGCTTTGTTTGAAAGTTTTTGACTCTCATTTAATTCAAATAGCTTTGTTTGAATGTGTTTCACTTTTATTTGATTCAATTAGCTTTGTAGAAAGTATTTGACTTTCATTTGATTCAAATAGCTTTGTTTGAATGTGTTTGACTTTCATTTGATCTAATTAGCTTAGTAGAATGTCTTTTACTTTCATTTGATTCTATTAGCTTTGTAGAATGTATTTGACTTTTATTTGATTTAATTAGCTTTGTTTGAACATGTTTCACTCTCATTTGATTCAAATAGCTTTGTTTGAATGTGTTTGTGTTTCATTTGATTCAATTTGCTTTGTAGAATGTATTTGACTTTCATTTTATTCAAATAGCTTTGTTTGAATGTGATTGAATTTCATTTGATTCAATTTGCTTTGTAGATTGCATTTCACTTTAATTTGATTTATATAGCTTTGTTTGAATGTGTTTGACTTTCATTTAAATTAAAAAGCTTTTTTTGAATGTGTTTGACTTTTATTTGATTTAAAAGGCTTTGTTTGAATGTGTTTGACTTTTATTTGATTCAATTAGCTTTGTAGAATGTATTTGACTTTTACTTGATTTAATTAGCTTTGTTTGAACGTGTTTGACTGTCATTTGATTCAAATAGCTTTGTTTGAATGTGTTTTGACTTTTATTTGATTCAATTAGCTTTGTAGAATGTATTCGACTTTCATTTGATTAAAATAGCTGTGTTTGAATGTGTTTGACTTTCATTTGATTCAATTTGCTTTGTTTGAATGTGTTTGACTTTCATTTGATTCTATTAGCTTTGTTGAATGTATTTGACTTCCATTTGATTTAAAAAACTTTGTTTGAATGCGTTTGACTTTCATTTGATTCAAATAGCTTTATTTGAATGTGTTTGACTTTCATTTGATACAATTAGCTTTGTTGAACGTATTGGACATTCATTTGATTAAAATAGCTTTGTTTGAATATGTTTGACTTTCATTTGATTCAATTAGCTTTGTTTGAATGTGTTTGACTTTCATTTGATTCAATTAGCTTTGTAAAATGTATTTGACTGTCATTTGATTCAAATAGCTTTGTTTGAATGTGTTTGACTTTCATTTGATTCAATTAGCTTAGTAGAATGTATTTGACTTTCATTTGATTCAATTAGCTTTGTAGAATGTATTTGACTTTCACTTGGTTCGAAAGCTTAGTTTGAATGTGATTGACTTTAATTTAATTATATTAGCTTATTTTGAATGTGTTTGACTTTAATTTAATTCGATTAGCTTATTTTGAATTAGCTTATTTAATTCAATTAGCTTTGTAGAATGTATTTGACTTCCATTTGATTCAATTAGCTTTTGTTTGAATGTGTTTGACTTTTATATGATTCAATTTGCTTTGTAGAATGTATGTGACTTTTATTTTATTTAATTAGCTTTGTTTGAATGTGTTTGACTTTCATTTGATTTAATAAGCTTTGTAGAATGTATTTTACTTTCATTTGAATCAAATAACTTTGTTTGACTGTGTTTGACTTTCATTTGATTCAATTTGCTTTGTAGAATGTATTTGACCTTCATTTTCTTCAAATGGCTTTGTTTGAATGTGTTTGACTTTCATTTGATTCAATTTGTTTTGTAGAATGTATTTGCCATTTAATTAAAATAACTTTATTTAAATGTGTTTGACTTTCATTTGATTCAATAAGCTTTGTTTGAATGTGTTTGACTTTCATTTGATTCAATTAGCTTTGTAAAATGTATTTGACTTTCATCTGATTCAAATAGCTTTGTTTGAATGTGTTTGACTTTCAATTGATTCAATTAGCTTTGTAGAATGTGTTTGACTGTAATTTGATTCAAATATCTTTGTTTGAATGTGTTTAAATTTCATTTAATTCAATTTGCTTTGTAGAATGCATTTCACTTTCATTTGATTTATATAGCTTTGTTTGAATGTGTTTGACTTTCATTTAAATTAAAAAGCTTTTTTTGAATGTGTTTGCCTTTCATTTGATTTAAAAGGCTTTGTTTGAATGTGTTTGACTTTCATTTGATTCAATTAGCTTTGTAGAATGTATTTTACTTTTATTTGATTTAATTAGCTTTGTTTAAATTTTTTTGACTCACATTTGATTCAAATAGCTTTGTTTGAATGTGTTTGACTTTCCTTTTATTCAATTAGCTTTGTAGAATGTATTTGACTTTCATTTGATTGAAATAGCTTTATTTGAATGTGTTTGACTTTCATTTGATTCAATTAGCTTTGTAGAATGTATTTGACTTTCATTTGATTCGAAATCTTTGTTTGAATGTGTTTGACTTTCATTTGATTCAATTAGCTTTGTTTGAATGTGTTCTACTTTAATTTAATTCAATTAGCTTTGTAGAATGTATTAGACTTTTATTTGATTTAATTAGCTTTGTTTTAATGTATTTGACTCTCATTTGATTCAAATAGCTTTGTTTGAATGTGTTTGACTTTCATTTGTTTCAAATAGCATTGTTTGAATGTGTTTGACTTTCATTTGATTCAATTAGCTTTGTAGAATGTAATTGACTTTCATTCGATTAGAATAGCTTTGTTTGAATGTGCTTGACTTGCATTTGATTCAATTAGCTTTGTTTGAATGTGTTTGACTTTCATTTGATTCAATTAGCTTTGTTGAATGTATTTGACTTTCATTTGATTCAATTAGCTTTGTTTGAATGTGTTTGACTTTCATTTGATTCAATTAGCTTTGCTTGAATGCGTTTAACTTTCATTTGATTCAATTAGCTTTGTAGAATACATTTCACTTTCATTTAATTTAAACAACTTTGTTTGAATGTGTTTGTCTTTCATTTGACTCAAATAGCTTTATTTGATTGCGTTTGACTTTCATTTGATACAATTAGCTTTGTAGAACGTATTTAACTTTCATTTGATTCAAATAGCTTTGTTTGAATGTGTTTGACTTTCATTTGATTCAATTAGCTTTGTAGAATGTATTTCACTTTCATTTGAGTCAAATAACTTTGTTTGACTGTGTTTGATTTTCATTCGTTTCAATTTGCTTTGTAGAATGTCTTTGCCTTTCATTTTCTTCAAATAGCTTTGTTTGAATGTGTTTGACTTTCATTTGATTCAATTAGCTTTGCTTGAATGCGTTTAACTTTCATTTGATTCAATTAGCTTTGTAGAATACATTTCACTTTCATTTAATTTAAACAACTTTGTTTGAATGTGTTTGTCTTTCATTTGACTCAAATAGCTTTATTTGATTGCGTTTGACTTTCATTTGATACAATTAGCTTTGTAGAATGTATTTGACTTTCATTTGATTCAATTAGCTTTGTTTGAATGTCTTTGACTTTCATTTGATTCAATTAGCTTTGTAGAATGTATTTGACTTTCATTTGATTCAAATAGCTTTGTTTGAATGTGTTTGACTTTCATTTGATTCAATTAGCTTTGTAGAATGTATTTGACTTTCATTTGATTCAAATAGCTTTGTTTGAATGTGTTTGACTTTCAATTGATTCAATTAGCTTTGTAGAATGTATTTGACTGTCGTTTGATTCAAATAGCTTTTTTTGAATACGTTTGAATTTCATTTCATTCAATTTGCTTTGTAGAATGCATTTCACTTTCGTTTGATTTATATAGCTTTGTTTGAATGTGTTGACTTTCATTTGATTTAAAAGGCTTTGTTTGAATGTGTTAGACTTTCATTTGATGCAATTAGCTTTGTAGAATGTATTTTACTTTTATTTGATTTAATTAGCTTTGTTTGAATTTATTTGACTCTCATTTGATTCAAATAGCTTTGTTTGAATGTGTTTGACTTTCATTTGATTCAATTATCTTTGTAGAATGTATTTCACTTTCATTTTATTCAAATAGCTTTGTTTGAATGTGTTTGACTTTCATTCGATACAATTAGCTTTGTAGAACGTATTTGACTGTCATTTGATTCAAATAGCTTTGTTTGAATGTATTTGACTTTCATTTGATTCAATTAGCTTAGTAGAATGTATTTGACTTTCATTTGATTCAAATAGCTTTAATTGAATGTGTATGACTTTCATTTGATTCAATTAGCTTTGTAGAATGTATTTGCCTTTCATTTAATACGAAATCTTTGTTTGAATGTGTTTGACTTTCATTTGATTCAATTAGCTTTGTTTGAATGTGTTTTACTTTCATTTGATTCAATTCGCTTTGTTGAATGTATTTGACTTTCAGTTAATACAATTAGCTTTGTTTGAATGTGTTTGGCTTTCATTTGATTCAATTAGCTTTGTAGAATGTATTTGACTTTTATTTGATTTAATTAGCTTTGTTTGAATTTATTTGACTCTCATTTGATTCAAATAGCTTTGTTTGAATGTGTTTCACTTTCATTTGATTCAATTAGCTTTGTAGAATGCATTTCACTTTCATTTTATTCAAATAGCTTTGTTTGAATGTGTTTGACTTTCATTTGATACAATTAGCTTTGTAGAACGTATTTGACTGTCATTTGATTCAAATAGCTTTGTTTGAATGTATTTGACTTTCATTTTATTCAATTAGCTTAGTAGAATGTATTTGACTTTCATTTGATTCAAATAGCTTTGTTTGAATGTGTTTGACTTTCATTTGATTCAATTAGCTTTGTAGAATGTATTTGACTTTCACTTGATTCGAAAGCTTTGTTTGAATGTGTTTGACTTTCATTAAATTCAATTAGCTTATTTTGAATGTGTTTGACCTTAATTTAATTCAATTAGCTTTGTAGAATGTATTTGACTTCTATTTGATTCAATTAGCTCTGTTTGAATGTGTTTGACTTTTATATGATTCAATTAGCTTTGTAGAATGTATATGACTTTTATTTGATTTAATTAGCTTTGTTTGAATGTGTTTGACTTTCATTTGATTCAATTAGCTTTGTAGAATGTATTTGACTTTGATTTGAATCAAATAACTTTGTTTGACTGTGTTTGACTTTCATTTGATTCAATTTGCTTTGTAGAATGTATTTGACTTTCATTTTCTTCAAATATCTTTGTTTGAATGTGTTTGACTTTCATTTGATTCAATTAGCTTTGTAGAATGTATTTGACATTCATTTAATTAAAATAGGTTTGTTTGAATGTGTTTGACTTTCATTTGATTCAATTAGCTTTGTTTGAATGTGTTTGACTTTCATTTGATTCAATTAGCTTTGTAGAATGTATTTGACTTTCATTTGATTCAAATAGCTTTGTTTGAATGTGTTTGACTTCAATTAATTCAATTAGCTTTGTAGAATGTGTTTGACTGTCATTTGATTCAAATAGTTTGTTTGAATGTGTTTGAATTTCATTTAGATCAATTTGCTTTGTAGAATGCATTTCACTTTCATTTGATTTATATAGCTTTGTTTGATTGTGTTTGACTTTCATTTAATTAAAAAGCTTTTTTTGAATGTGTTTGACTTTCATTTGATTTAAAGGCTTTGTTTGAATGTGTTTGACTTTCATTTGATTCAATTAACTTTGTAGAATGTATTTTACTTTTATTTGATTTAATTAGCTTTGTTTGAATGTATTTAACTCTCATTTGATTCAAATAGCTTTGTTTGAATGTGTTTCACTTTCATTTGATTCAATTAGCTTTGTAGAATGCATTTTCACTTTCATTTTATTCAAATAGCTTTGTTTGAATGTGTTTGACTTTCATTTGATACAATTAGCTTTGTAGAACGTATTTGACTGTCATTTGATTCAAATAGCTTTGTTTGAATGTATTTGACTTTCATTTGATTCAATTAGCTTTGTTTGAATGTGTTTGACTTTAATTTAATTCAATTAGCTTTGTAGAATGTATTAGACTTTCATTTGATTTAATTAGCTTTGTTTTAATGTAGTTGACTCTCATTTGATTCAATTAGCTTTTTTTGAATGTGGTTGACTTTCATTTGATTCAATTAGCTTTGTAGAATGTATTTGACTCTCATTTGATTCGAATAGCTTTGTTTGAATGCATTTAACTTTCATTTGATTCAATTAGCTTTGTTAGAATGTGTTTTACTTTCATTTGATTCAATTCGCTTTGTTGAATGTATTTGACTTTCAGTTAATACAATTAGCTTTGTTTGAATATGTTTGACTTTCATTTGATTCAATTAGCTTAGTAGAATGTATTTGACTTTTATTTGATTTAATTAGCTTTGTTTGAATGTATTTGACTCTCATTTGATTCAAATAGCTTTGTTTGAATGTGTTTCACTTTCATTTGATTCAATTAGCTTTGTAGAGTGCATTTCACTTTCATTTTATTCAAATAGCTTTGTTTGAATGTGTTTGACTTTCATTTGATACAATTAGCTTTGTAGAACATATTTGACTGTCATTTGATTCAAATAGCTTTGTTTGAATGTATTTGACTTTCATTTGATTCAATTAGCTTAGTAGAATGTATTTGACTTTCATTTGATTCAAATAGCTTTGTTTGAATGTGTTTGACTTTCATTTGATTCAATTAGGTTTGTAGAATGTATTTGACTTTCACTTGATTCGAAAGCTTTGTTTGAATGTGTTTGACTTTCATTAAATTCAATTAGCTTATTTTGAATGTGTTTAACCTTAATTTAATTCAATTAGCTCTGTAGAATGTATTTGACTTCCATTTGATTCAATTAGCTTTGTTTGAATGTGTTTGACTTTTATATGATTCAATTAGCTTTGTAGAATGTATTTGACTTTTATTTGATTTTATTAGCTTTGTTTGAATGTGTTTGACTTTCATTTGATTCAATTAGCTTTGTATAATGTATTTGACTTTCATTTGAATCAAATAAATTTGTTTGACTGTGTTTGACTTTCATTTGATTCAATTTGCTTTGTAGAATGTATTTGACTTTCATTTTCTTCAAATATCTTTGTTTGAATGTTTTTTGACTTTCATTTGATTCAATTAGCTTTGTAGAATGTATTTGACATTCATTTAATTAAAATAGCTTTGTTTGAATGTGTTTGACTTTCATTTGATTCAATTAGCTTTGTTTGAATGTTTTTGACTTTCATTTGATTCAATTAGCTTTGTTGAATGTATTTGACTTTCATTTGATTCAATTAGCTTTTTTTGAATGTGGTTGACTTTCATTTGATTCAATTAGCTTTGTAGAATGTATTTGACTCTCATTTGATTCAAATAGCTTTGTTTGAATGCATTTAACTTTCATTTGATTCAATTAGCTTTGTAGAATGCATTTCACTTTCATTTAATTTAAACAACTTTGTTTGAATGTGTTTGACTTTCATTTGACTCAAACAGCTTTATTTGATTGCGTTTGACTTTCATTTGATACAATTAGCTTTGTAGAACGTATTTGACTTTCAATTGATTCAAATAGCTTTATTTGAATGTGTTTGACTTTCATTTGATTCAATTAGCTTTGTAGAATGTATTTGACTTTCATTTGATTCAAATAGCTTTGTTTGAATGTGTTTGACTTTCAATTAATTCAATTAGCTTTGTAGAATGTGTTTGACTGTCATTTGATTCAAATAGCTTTGTTTGAATGTGTTTGATTTTCATTTAGATCAATTTGCTTTGTAGAATGCATTTCACTTTCATTTGATTTATATAGCTTTGTTTGAATGTGTTTGACTTTCATTTAAATTAAAAAGCTTTTTTTTGAATGTGTTTGACTTTCATTTGATTTAAAAGGCTTTGTTTGAATGTGTTTGACTTTCATTTGATTCAAATAGCTTTGTAGAATGTATTTTACTTTTATTTGATTTAATTAGCTTTGTTTGAATTTATTTGACTCTTATTTGATTCAAATAGCTTTGTTTGAATGTGTTTGACTTTCATTTGATTCAATTAGCTTTGTAGAATGTATTTGACTTTCATTTGATTGAAATAGCTTTATTTGAATGTGTTTGACTTTCATTTGATTCAATTAGCTTTGTAGAATGTATTGGACTATCATTTGATTCGAAATCTTTGTTTGAATGTGTTTGACTTTCATTTGAATCAATTAGCTTTGTTTAAATGTGTTTGACTTTAATTTAATTCAATTAGCTTTGTAGAATGTATTAGACTTTCATTTGATTTAATTAGCTTGTTTTAATGTAGTTGACTCTCATTTGATTCATATAGCTTTGTTTGAATGTGTTTGACTTTCATTTGATTCAATTAGCTTTGTAGAATGTAATTGACTTTCATTCGATTAAAATAGCTTTGTTTTGAATGTGCTTGACTTTCATTTGATTCAATTAGCTTTGTTTGAATGTTTTTTGACTTTCATTTGATTCAATTAGCTTTTTTTTGAATGTGTTTGACTTTCATTTGATTCAATTAGCTTTGTAGAATGTATTTGACTTTCATTTGATTCAAATAGCTTTGTTTGAATGCATTTAACTTTCATTTGATTCAATTAGCTTTGTAGAATGTGTTTGACTGTCATTTGATTCAAATAGCTTTGTTTGAATGTGTTTGAATTTCATTTAATTCAATTTGCTTTATAGAATGCATTTCACTTTCATTTAATTTAAACAACTTTGTTTGAATGTGTTTGACTTTCATTTGACTCAAATAGCTTTTTTTGATTGCGTTTGACTTTCATTTGATACAATTAGCTTTGTAGAACGTATTTGACTTTCAGTTGATTCAAATAGCTTTATTTGAATGTGTTTGACTTTCATTTGATTTAATTAGCTTTGTAGAATGTATTTGACTTTCATTTGATTCAAATAGCTTTGTTTGAATGTGTTTGACTTTCAATTAATTCAATTATCTTTGTAGAATGTGTTTGACTGTCATTTCATTCAAATAGCTTTGTTTGAATGTGTTTTGATTTTCATTTAGATCAATTTGCTTTGTAGAATGCATTTCACTTTCATTTGATTTATATAGCTTTGTTTGAATGTGTTTGACTTTCATTTAAATTAAAAAGCTTTTTTGAATGTGTTTGACTTTCATTTGATTTAAAAGGCTTTGTTTGAATGTGTTTGACTTTCATTTGATTCAAATAGCTTTGTAGAATGTATTTTACTTTTATTTGATTTAATTAGCTTTGTTTAAATTTATTTGACTCTTATTTGATTCAAATAGCTTTGTTTGAATGTGTTTGACTTTCATTTGATTCAATTAGCTTTGTATAATCTATTTGACTTTCATTTGATTCAAATAGCTTTATTTGAATGTGTTTGATTTTCATTTGATTTAATTAGCTTTGTAGAATGTATTTGACTTTCATTTGATTCGAAATCTTTGTTTGAATGTGTTTGACTTTCATTTGAATCAATTAGCTTTGTTTGAATGTGTTTGACTTTAATTTAATTCAATTAGCTTTGTAGAATGTATTAGACTTTCATTTGATTTAATTAGCTTTGTTTTAATGTATTTGACTCTCATTTGATTCAAATAGCTTTGTTTGAATGTGTTTGACTTTCATTTTGATTCAATTAGCTTTGTAGAATGTAATTGACTTTCATTCGATTAAAATAGCTTTGTTTGAATGTTTGACTTTCATTTTTCAATTAGCTTTGTTTGAATGTTTTGACTTTCATTTGATTCAATAGCTTTGTTGAATGTATTTGACTTTCATTTGATTCAATTAGCTTTTTTTGAATGTGTTTGACTTTCATTTGATTCAATTAGCTTTAAAGAAATTTGACTCTCATTTGATTCAAATAGCTTTGTTTGAATGCATTTAACTTTCATTTGATTCAATTAGTTTTTGTAGAATACATTTCACTTTCATTTAATTTAAACAACTTTGTTTGAATGTGTTTGACTTTCATTTGACTTAAATAGCTTTATTTGATTGCGTTTGACTTTCGTTTGATACAATTAGCTTTGTAGAACGTATTTGACTTTCATTTGATTAAAATAGCTTTGTTTGAATGTGTTTGACTTTCATTTGATTCAATTAGCTTTGTTTGAATGTTTTTGTCTTTTATTTGATTCAATTAGCTTTGTTGAATGTATTTGACTTTCATTTGATTCAATTAGCTTTTTTTTAATGTGATTGACTTTCATTTGATTCAATTAGCTTTGTAGAATGTATTTGACTCTCATTTGATTCAAATAGCTTTGTTTGAATGCATTTAACTTTCATTTGATTCAATTAGCTTTGTAGAATACATTTCACTTTCATTTAATTTAACAACTTTGTTTGAATGTGTTTGACTTTCATTTGACTCAAATAGCTTTATTTGATTGCGTTTGACTTTCGTTTGATACAATTAGCTTTGTAGAACGTATTTGACTTTCATTTGATTCAAATAGCTTTATTTGAATGTGTTTGACTTTCATTGATTCAATTAGCTTTGTAGAATGTATTTGACTTTCATTTGAGTCAAATAACTTTGTTTGACTGTGTTTGATTTTCATTGTTTCAATTTTCATTTGACTTTCATTTTCTTCAAATAGCTTTGTTTGAATGTGTTTGACTTTCCTTTGATTCAATTAGCTTTGTAGAATGTATTTGACATTCATTTAATTAAAATAGCTTTGTTTGAATGTGTTTGACTTTCATTTGATTCAATTAGCTTTGTTTGAATGTGTTGACTTTCATTTGATTCAATTAGCTTTGTAGAATGTATTTGACTTTCATTTGATTCAAATAGCTTTGTTTGAATGTGTTTGACTTTCATTTGATTCAAATAGCTTTGTTTGAATGTGTTTGACTTTCAATTGATTCAATTAGCTTTGTAGAATGTGTTTGACTGTCATTTGAAAATAGCTTTGTTTGAATGTGTTTGAATTTCATTTAGATCAATTTGCTTTGTAGAATGAATTAGCTTTGTAGAATGTATTTGACTGTCGTTTGATTCATTTGAATGTGTTTGAATTTCATTTAATTCAATTTGCTTTGTAGAATGCATTTTACTTTCATTTGATTTATATAGCTTTGTTTGAATGTGATTGACTTTCATTTAAATAAAAAAGCTTTTTTTAAATGTGTTTGACTTTCATTTGATTTAAAAGGCTTTGTTTGAATGTGTTTGACTTTCATTTCAGCTTTGTAGAATGTATTTTACTTTTATTTGATTTAATTAGCTTTGTTTGAATTTATTTGACTCTCATTTGATTCAAATAGCTTTGTTTGAATGTGTTTGACTTTCATTTGATTCAATTAGGTTTGTAGAATGTATTTGACTTGCATTTGATTCAAATAGCTTTATTTTAATGTGTTTGACTTTCATTTGATTCAATTAGCTTTGTAGAATGTATTTCACTTTCATTTAATACGAAATCTTTGTTTGAATGTGTTTGACTTTCATTTGATTTAATTTGCTTTGTTTGAATTTTACATTCATTTGATTCAATTCGCATTTGACTTTCAGTTAATACAATTAGCTTTGTTTGAATGTGTTTGACTTTCATTTGATTCAATTAGATTTTAATTAGCTTTGTTTGAATGTATTTGACTCTCATTTGATTCAAATAGCTTTGTTTGAATGTGTTTCACTTTCATTTGATTCAATTAGCTTTGTAGAATGCATTTCACTTTCATTTTATTCAAATAGCTTTGTTTCAATGTGTTTGACTTTCATTTGATTCAAATAGCTTTGTTTGAATTTATTTGACTTTCATTTGATTCAATTAGCTTAGTAGAATGTATTTGACTTTCATTTGATACAATTAGCTTTGTAGAACGTATTTGACTTTCATTTGATTCAAATAGCTTTATTTGAATGTGTTTGACTTTATTTGATTCAATTAGCTTTGCTTTGTTTGACTGTGTTTGAATTGTTTCAATTTGCTTTGTAGAATGTATTTGACTTTCATTTCTTCAAATAGCTTTGTTTGAATGTGTTTGACTTTCCTTTGATTCAATTAGCTTTGTAGAATGTATTTGACATTCATTTAATTAAAATAGCTTTGTTTGAATGTGTTTGACTTTCATTGATTCAATTAGCTTTGTTTGAATGTGTTTGACTTTCATTTGATTCAATTAGCTTTGTAGAATGTATTTGACTTTCATTTGATTCAAATAGCTTTGTTTGAATGTGTTTGACTTTCATTTGATTCAAATAGCTTTGTTTGAATGTGTTTGACTTTCAATTGATTCAATTAGCTTTGTAGAATGTGTTTGACTGTCATTTGATTCAAATAGCTTTGTTTGAATGTGTTTGAATTTCATTTAGATCAATTTGCTTTGTAGAATGCATTTCACTTTCAATTGATTCAATTAGCTTTGTAGAATGTATTTGACTGTCGTTTGATTCAAATAGCTTTGTTTGAATGTGTTTGAATTTCATTTAATTCAATTTGCTTTGTAGAATGCATTTTTTTCATTTGATTTATATAGCTTTGTTTCAATGTGATTGACTTTCATTTAAATAAAAAGCTTTTTTTAAATGTTTGACTTCATTTGATTTAAAAGGCTTTTTTGAATGTGTTTTGACTTTCATTTGATGCAATTAGCTTTGTAGAATGTATTTTACTTTTATTTGATTTAATTAGCTTTGTTTGAATTTATTTGACTCTCATTTGATTCAAATAGCTTTGTTTGAATGTGTTTGACTTTCATTTGATTCAATTAGGTTTGTAGAATGTATTTGACTTGCATTTGATTCAAATAGCTTTATTTTAATGTGTTTGACTTTCATTTGATTCAATTAGCTTTGTAGAATGTATTTCACTTTCATTTAATACGAAATCTTTTTGTGTTTGACTTTCATTTGATTCAATTTGCTTTGTTTGAATGTGTTGTACATTCATTTGATTCAATTCGCTTTGTTGATTGTATTTGACTTTCAGTTAATACAATTAGCTTTGTTTGAATGTGTTTGACTTTCATTTGATTCAATTAGCTTTGTAGAATGTATTTGACTTTTATTTGATTTAATTAGCTTTGTTGAATGTATTTGACTCTCATTTGATTCAAATAGCTTTGTTTGAATGTGTTTCACTTTCATTTGATTCAATTAGCTTTGTAGAATGCATTTCACTTTCATTTTATTCAAATAGCTTTGTTTCAATGTGTTTGACTTTCATTTGATTCAAATAGCTTTGTTTGAATTTATTTGACTTTCATTTGATTCAATTAGCTTAGTAGAATGTATTTGACTTTCATTTGATACAATTATCTTTGTAGAACGTATTTGACTTTCATTTGATTCAAATAGCTTTATTTGAATGTGTTTGACTTTCATTTGATTCAATTAGCTTTGTAGAATATTTGACTTTCATTTGAGTCAAATAACTTTGTTTGACTGTTTGACTTTCATTGTTTCAATTAGCATTGTAGAATGTATTTGACTTTCATTTTCTTCAAATAGCTTTGTTTGAATGTGTTTGACTTTCATTTGATTCAATTAGCTTGTAGAATGTATTTGACTTCACTTGATTCGAAAGCTTTGTTTTGAATGAATTTGACTCTCATTGATTTAGCTTTGTTTAATGTTTACTTTCATTGATTCAATTAGCAATGTATTTAACTTTCATTTGATTCAAATAGCTTGACTTTCATTTGATTCAATTAGCTTTGTAGAATGTATTTTCACTTTCATTTGATTCAAAATCTTTGTTTGAATGTGTTTGACTTTCATTTGATTCAAATAGCATGTTTGACTTTCACTTGATTCAATTAGCTTTATTGAATGTATTTGACTTTCATTTTCTTCAAATAGCTTTGTTTGAATGTGTTTCACTTTCATTTGATTAAATTAGCTTTGTAGAATGTATTTGACATTCATTTAATTAAAATAGCTTTGTTTGAATGTGTTTGACTTTCATTTGATTCAATTAGCTTTGTTTGAATGTGTTTGACTTTCATTTGATTCAATTAGCTTTGTAGAATGTATTTGACTTTCATTTGATTCAAATAGCTTTGTTGAATGTGTTTGACTTTCAGTTGATTCAATTAGCTTTGTAGAATGTATTTTACTGTCATTTGATTCAAATAGCTTTGTTTGAATGTGTTTGAATTTCATTTAATTATTTGCTTTGTAGAATGCATTTCACTTTCATTTGATTTATATAGGTTTGTTTGAATGTGTTTGACTTTCATTTAAATTAAAAGCTTTTTTTGAATGTGTTTGACTTTCATTTGATTTAAAAGACTTTGTTTGAATGTGTTTGACTTTCATTTGATTCAATTAGCTTTGTAGAATGTATTTTACTTTTATTTTATTTAATTAGCTTTGTTTGAATTTATTTGACTCTCATTTGATTTAAACAGCTTTGTTTGAATGTGTTTGACTTTCATTTGATTCAATTAGCTTTGTAGAATGTATTTGACTTTATTTGATTTAATTAGCTTTGTTTGAATGTGTTTGACTTTCATTTGATTCAAT